>NW_007253390.1:1772174-1780236 GCF_000164805.1 Carlito syrichta
CCTTCCGCCTCAGCCTTCCAAGTAGCTGAAACTACAGGTGCACGCTACCATGCCCGGCTAGTTTTTTTTTTATTTATTGCAGAGATGAAGTCTCGCCAAGTTGCCCAGGTGGGTCTCGAACCCTCGGGCCCAGGCAATCCACTCACTTCAGCCTCCCAAAGGCGCGGGATTACAGGCTGAACCACCAAGTCCGGCTTTTTTTTTTGAGTTGGAGTCTCATACTATCATCCAGGCTGGAGTGCAGTGGCACGGTCACGGTCAACGCAACCTCGACCTGCTGGGCTCAGGTGATCCTTCCTCCTCAGCCTTCCAACTAGCTGGAACTACAGGCATGTGCCATCACACCCAGCTAATTTTTATTGATTTATTGTAGAGATGAGGTCTCGCCAAGTTGCCCAGGCTGGTCTCAAAACCATGGACTCAGGTTATCCTCTCACCTCAACCTCCCAAAGTACTGGGATTATAGGTGTGAGCCACCGTACCCAGCCAAATTTAGAGATTTAAAACAACAATAAACACTTATTGTTTCACAGTTTCTTTTGGTCAGGAATCCTGGTGGGACCTAGCTGAGTGGGTTTAGATTTGGAGTTCTTCATAAGGCTGCAGTCAGATGTTGGCTAGGACTGTAGTCATCTGAAGGTTTGTCTGGGGTTGAAGCATCCACTTCCAACGAGACTCAGACACATGTCCAGAGAGTTGATGCTGATTTTTGGCAGAAGGCCTCAGTTCCTCCCTACGTGAGCCTCTCTGTAGGCTGCTTAAGTGTCCTTCTGACATGGCCGCTGGCTTCCCATAAAGCAAGCAGTCTCAGAGAGTACAAGTAGAAAGTGGCAATCTTTTTTATGACTTAGCCTTGAAAGTCATACATTGTCACTTTACCCATACTCTGTTGCAAATTGGGTTGCTTCTGAATTTTTCCACAGCTTTCTTAGGATTTAGTATGTCAAAGGGACCCAGGAACTAACTGAAAAAAGAACTCCCACCGGTTAAAGCCAGAACAAGATCTCATCTCTTAAAAAAAAAATAAAATAGAAGCCAAGGTCGGGCTCAGTGGCTCAGCCTGTAATCCCACGCTTTGGGAGGCCAAGGTGAGTGAATTGCCTGAGCCTGCGAGTTCGAGACCCACCTGGGCAACTTGGCAAGAACTCATCTCTACAATAAATAAAAAAAATTAGCCAGGCGTGGTAGGGAGTGCCTGTAGTTCCAGCTACTTGGAAGGCTGAGGCGGAAAGATTGCCGGAGCCCAGCAGGTCAAGGCTGCGGTGGCCGGGAGTGGCCACTGCACTCCAGTCTGGGTGACAGAGTGAGACTCCAATTAAAAAAAAAAAAAAGCCAGAACAATCTGAACAACAAAATCAAGTACTATTGGACTACAACCCCAAATATAAATAGATATCTAGCACCCATAGTGATGAAAACAAATAATATAAATAAATAGGCTTTACTGGATGACTCTCCACATCCATCTCTGCCTTTCCAATTCATTTCTTTTTTCTTGTTTTTTTTGAGTCAGAGTCTCACTCTGTTGTCCAGGCTGGAGTGCGGTGGCATATTCATGGCCACCACAGCCTTGTCCTACTGGGCTCAGGCGATCCTTCTACCCTATTATTAACATCTTACATTAGTATAGTTCATTTCTTGTAATTAATGAGTTAATACTGATATATTACTATTAGCTGAAGTCTATACTTTATTCAGATTTTCTTAGTTTTTCCCTAATATTCTTTTTGTGTTCCAGGATACCACATTTACAACTACCGGTCATATCTCCTCGAGGTCCTCTAAGCTATGATAGTTTCTCAGATTGTCCTTGTTTTTTGTTTTGTTTTGTTTTTAGAGATGGGATCTTGATATATTACCCAAGCTGGTCTCAAACCCCTGGTCTCAAGCAAATCCTCCCCACTTGGCCTCCCAAAATCCTGGGATTACAGGAATGAGCCACTGTGCCTGCTTACTGCTGTTGTTGCTGTTTTTCTTTTCTTTCCTTTTTTTTTTTTAACTTTTTGAATTGAAGTCTCACTCTTGTTGCCCAGGCTGGAGAGGAGGGCAGTGGCACACTCCTGGCCATCACAGCCTCGACCTGCTGGACTTAGGCAATCCTTCCGCCTCAGCCTTCCAAGTAGCTGGAACTACAGATGCACACCACCATGCCTGGCTAGTTTTTTGTGATTTGTTGTAGAGACAAGGTCTCACCAAGTTGTCTAGGCTGGTCTCGAATCCCCAGGTTCAGGCAATCCTCTTGCCTCAGCCTCTCAAAGTTCTGAGATTATAGGCTGAGTCACCGCCTTGTTTTTGATGGCTTTGACACTTTGAGACTTCCTGGAGAAATATTTTGGAGAATGTCCCTCAACAGGGATTTGTCTATTGTTCCTCTCTTGAGTAGAAATGTATTGGAGGCTGGGCGCAGTGGCGCATGCCTGTAATCCTAGCACTTTGGGAGGCCAAGGTGGGAGGATTGCTTGAGCCTAGGAGGTTTTTTTTGTTTTTTTGTTTTGTTTTTTTTGACTTGGAGTCTCACTCTGTCGCCCAGACTGGAGTGCAGTGGCCGCTCCCGGTCACCGCAGCCTTGACCTGCCGGGCTCCGGCGATCCTTCCGCCTCAGCCTTCTGAGTAGCTGGAACTACAGGCGTGTGCTACCATGCCCGGCTAGTGTTTTGATTTATTGTAGAGATGAGGTCTCACCAAGTTGCCCAGGCAGGTCTCGAACCCTCAGGCTCAGGCAATCCACTCACCTCAGCCTCCCAAAGGCACGGGATTACAGGCTGAGCCACTGAGCCCGACTGAGCCTAGGAGTTTGAAACCATCCTGGGGAACACAGTGAGACCTTGTCTCTACACAAAAATTTAAAAATTCACCAGGCGTAGTGGTGCATGCCTGTAGTCCCAGCTATTCAAGAGACTGAGGCAGAGAATTATTGCTGGAGCACAGGAGGTCAAGACTGTAGTGAGCTGTGATTGTGCCACTGCACTCCAGTCTGAGTGACAGTGAAACCTTGATGGAAGGAAGGAAGGAAGGAAGGAAGGAAGGAAGGAAGGAAGGAAGGAAGGAAGGAAGGAAGGAAAGATAAGTTATTTCATTTTCTTGTTTAACACTTCAATAACTTTTCATCATACTTGGAATAAAATCTAAAGCCCCCAGCCTGGCAGAGAGGACGACGAAATCTGGCTATTAGCAACATTTCCAATCTCATTCCCATGACTCTCCTCTAGACATTTTGCCACAGCTTGTTGGAGCTCCTTGAACCTGACACACTGGTTCCCACCCTAGGCTTTGACTTTTGCTATTTCCTCTGACCTTCTAGTCTTTCTGTTCTTGGTTTTGGGGCCTTCTTTGTTTGTTTGCTTTTGTTTTTTTGAGTTGGAGTCTCACTCTGTTGCCCAGGTAGTCTCACGGCTACCACAACCTCGACCCACTGGGTTCAGGCAATCCTTCTGCCTCAGCCTTCTGAGTAGCTGGAACGATAGGCACACGCCACTAAGCCCAGCAAATTTTTAAAAAATTTATTCTAGAGGCACGGTCTCACCACATTGCCCAGGCTGGTCTCCAACTTGTGGGCTCAGGTATTCCTCTTGCCTTGGCCTCCCAAAGTGCTGGGATTGCAAGTGTGAGCCACTGTGCCCAGGTGACTTGCTCTTGGTTTATTTTTTTGTTGTTTGAATCAGAGTTTCATTCTGTTGCCCAGGCTGGAGTGCAGTGCCATGCTTACGGCCACTGCAGTCTCGATCTGCTGGGCTCAGGTGATCCTTCCACCTCAGCCTTTCGAGTAGGTGGAACTACAGGTGTGTGCCACCATGCCCAGCTAATGTTTTTGATTTATTGTAGAGATGAGATTTCTCCATGTTGCTCAGGTTGGTCTTGAACCCCTGAGCTCAGGCAATCATCTCAAATCATCTCATCTCTGCCTCCCAAAGTGCTGGGATTTCAGGTATTAGCCACTGCGCCCGGCTTGTGCTTGGTTTAAATGTCACCTCCTCAGGGTGTTCCTGACCTCCTAACATGAAGTAGCCACCAGTACCAAGAAGGTAGTCGGGTCAAAGCCCTAACTACTATCTGATGTTTTCTGTTTGTTTGTCTGTGGTCTGCTTCTGTTCACTGGAATGTAAATCCCAAGAAAGCAGGTTCTTGTTTGCCCTTTTCACGGCTTTAATCCCCAGAAGACAATCTGGAATATAAAAGGTGCTCAATATCTGTTGTCTAAAGATAAAATTTTCAGAAAACATTCCAGGCTCAAATATTCTGTTGTCAGATCCTGCTTTTGATTAGGAAAATATGATCACTAAATACTAATCATTTAGACAGATCAGTCACTTCCCTACTATCTGCAGCCTTGTATTTTCAGTTATCTTGTGATATTGCCCTAATTGGTGGTTTTCAGACGGCTTTACAAAGTTTTAGGAATTTCAGAGGCCACTAGGTGTAGGCCCTGGGGAAGACACTGGGCAGAGTGGCCTGAAGCTTGGTTCTTTCTCACCCTGATCCCTGGCTCTGGGTTTTTTTGAGTTTTTTTCAGTTGGAGTCTCACTCTGTCACCCAGACTGGAGTACCGTGGCCGCTCCCGGCCACCACAGCCTTGCCTGCTGGGCTCCGGCGATCCTTCCGCCTCAGCCTTCCGAGTAGCCGGAATTATAGGCATGCGCTACCATGCCCGGCTGATTTTTTGATTTATTGTAGAGATGAGGTCTCGCTGCCCAGGCGGGTCTCGAACCCACGGGCTCAGGCAATCCACTCACCCCAGCCTCTCAAAGGCGCGGGATTACAGGCTGAGCCACCGAGCCCGGTTTGGTATCTTTGTTTTATGATAGACTTTTCTGTAAACCTGCATCTGAAAGCAGAGCTCTAAGGCTCAAGGAAGTGTGAAAAATCCCTGAACGGGATTGTTCTAATTCCAGGCTAGAATCATTGAGGCTGCCAAAAAACACATGAAAAGATAATAACATTGTCTTTATCCATTCGCGGTTGATGGACTTTTGGGTTGTTTCCATTTTTGCCTATTATGAATAACGCAGCTATGAAAATAATGTCCACACACAAATTTATACATAAATGTCCATAGCAGCATTGTTCATAATAGGCAAAAAAAATGGACACAATCCAAAAGTCTGGCAACTGGCAAATGGATAAAGAATATGTGGTATACATTCATACAATAGAATATTATTCAGCCATAAAAATGAAGGGCTGGGCGTGATGACGCACACCTATATTCCCATCACTTTGGGAGACCGAGATGAGAGGATTGCCTGAGCTCACAGGTTCGAGATCAGTCTGGGCAACTTGGCAAGACCTCATCTCTACAATAAATCACAAAATTAGCTGGGCATGGTGGCACGTGCCTGTAGTTCCAGTTGCTTGGAAGGCTGAGGTGAAATGATCACCGGAGCCCAGCAGGCCGAGGCTGCGGTGGCCGTGAGCATGCCGCTGCACTCCAGCCTGGGCAACAGAGTGAGACTTAAATTTTAAAAAAAATGATGCAGTGCTGAAATATGCTACAATATCAATTAGCCTACATAGTACAGTGGCTCATACCTGTAATCCCAGCATTTAGGGAGTCTGAGTCAAGAGGATTGCTTGAGACCAGGAGTTCAAGACCAGCCTGGGCAACTTGGCAAGACTTCATCTCTACAAAAATTAGCCGGGTGTAGTTCTGGCTACTTGGAAGGCTGAGGCAGAAGGATCACCTAAGTACAACAGGTCAAGGCTGCAGTGGCCGTGAGCGTGCCACTGCCTGGGCGACCGAGTGAGAAACTCCAACTCAAAAAATAAAAAAAACAAAACAAAAAAAATCAACCAGATGTGGTGGTGCTCACTTATAGTCCCAGCTACTCGTGAGGCTGAGGCAAAAGGATCATTTGAGTTTAGGAGGTTGGGGCTGTGGTGAGCTGGGATTGCTCTACTGCACTCTAGGCTAGTCTGGGCGACAGAGTGAGGCTCCTATTCAAAATAATTAAGTAGATAATCCTTGGAAGAATTTGCGAAGTGAAAGAAGCCAGTCACAAAAGACCACATATTGTATGATTCAATTTATATGAATTGTTGGTAAGGCACAGTGGCTCATGCCTATAATCCCAGCACTTTGGGAGCCCGAAATGAGAGGATTGCCTGAGCCCACGGTCTCGAGACCAGCCTGGGCAACTAGGTAAGGCCTCGTCTCTACAACAAATCACAAAAATTAGCTGAGCATGGTGGAACATGCCTGTGGTTCCAACTACTTGGAAGGTTGAGATGGAAAGATCCTCTGAGTCCAGATGGTCAAGGCTGCGATGGCCGTGAGTATGCCACTGCACACCAGCCTGGGTGACAGAGACTCCAACTCAAAAAAAAAAGAGACAGACTCTTCAAGTTTTGAAGATGATGTCAACCTGAGCTTTATGTAAACAGTCTGTTAAGTATTATGGCTTCATGAGAGAAAGAAAGACTTTGTCTTCCACAAGCCCGCATCTGCAACATCTAGAGCTGTGCTTAGCAGATAACAATAATAAGCAGTAATGTTTGTTGAGTGAATAAATGTTAAACTGCATTTTGGTATATTCAGATGCACTGCCCAGATCCTCCTTCAGGGGAGGGCTTGCTACCCGGCTGTGGGGAGTGAGGTCACCAGATAGTTCCCAGTGGTCAGTTCTGTAAGGGTCTCCAGAGAGCCTGAGGTCATGCCCTCCCGAGGGCAGCCCGGATCCAGTGACTAAGATGAGGGTATAAACACCCAGGCATCTTGGCCCACTGTGAGACAACTCTGACAGGTAATACTCCAGAGGTCTTCGCTGGTTGGGTCAGGCTTCACAGGACTGCATGACAGTTCAACTTCTCCCTCTGCCCAGTCCAGCTTCCTCTCCCTTACTTCACAAATGTTGATCTCTAACACATTTCTTATACTCCAGCTCTGTCTCAGCAGACGCTTCCAGAGAAGCCAATCGGGAGTGGTCCAAGAAAACAGGTAATAAGATGGGGTTTGGCTGGCCAGGCTTGGTGGCTCTTGCCTGTAATCTCAGCACTTTGGGTGGCTGAGGCGAGAGGATTGCCAGAGTCCAGGGGTTCCAGACCAGCCTGGGCAACTTGGTGAGACCTCGTCTCTACAGTAAAAAACAAAACCAAAAAAACTAGCTGGGCATGGTGGCACATGCCTGTAGATCCAGCTACTTGGAAGGCTGAGGCAGAAGGATCATCTGAACCCAGCAGATCGAGGCTGTGGTAGCTGTGAGCGTGCCACTGCACTCCAGCCCGGGGGACAGAGTGAGACTCCAACTCAGAAAAAAAATAGATGAGGTTTGGGGTCTGGACAACTCACCGCCCAGCTGGCAATGAGGACCTCATTCTTGGGGGTTTGTGGAGCACATAGGGCTGTTGGCATAACGTGGCATCATTAAAACTTTCACAGGTGGTAAATCTGGATCGTGAGGGGTGGGGGGAGAATGAGCCAGAGGGTGCAACACCAGGAGTCTGATAGGTATGGAGGAAGTGGCCTCTATTAGGAGGATATGAGTGACTACTGCTAAACTAGGAATGATCTACAGAAAGTTAAGGAACAGGGGAGGGGAGTAATGGCCCATTAAAATGCAGATGTGGCCAGTGCCTTGACTCAAGCCTGTAATCCCAGCACTTTGAGAGGCTGAGGTGAGAGGATTGCTGGAGTCCAGTGGATTGAGGCCAGCCTGGGCAACTTGGTGAGACCTCCTCTCTACAATAAATCAAAACATTAGCCAGGCATGTAGTTCCAGCTACTTGGAAAGCTGAGAGAGAAGGATCACCTGAGTCTAGCAGGTCGAGGCTGCAGTGACCGTGAGCATGCCACTGCACTCCAGCCTGGGCAACAGAGTGAGACTCTAACTCAAAAAAAAAAGAATGCAGATATGACCAGTCGTGGTGGGTCAAACCTGTAATCCCAGCACTTTGGAAGGCTGAGGCAAGAGGATTGCCTGAGCCCAGGGTTCAAGACCAGCCTGGGCAACATGGAGAGACCTCATTTCTACAATAAATCACAAAATTGAGCCAGACATGGTGGCACACACCTGTAGTTCCAGCTACTTGGAAGGCAGAGGTGGAAGGATCACCTGAGCCCAGCAGGTCG
>NW_007253390.1:1780494-1782137 GCF_000164805.1 Carlito syrichta
TTTTTTTTTTTGAGTTGTGGTCTCACTCTGTTGCCCAGGCTGGAGTGCAGTGGCACGATCACGACAATCACAGCTCATGGCAGCCTCAACCTTCTGGATTCAGGCGATCCTTCCACCTCAGCATCCCAAGTAGCTGGGACCACAGTTGCGTGCCACCACACCTGGCTACTTTTTTTATTTTTTGTAGAGATGAAGTTTTGTTATGTTGCCCAGGCTGATATTGAACTCCTGGACTCAAGTAATCCTCTTGACTTAGCCTCCCAAAGTGCTAGGATTACAGGCGTGAGCGACTGCACCTGGTCCAAGTTTAGGATTTAATAGTCAGATAATCTGGATTTCAAAGCCAGAGAGATATTTGGCCAAAGCAGGTCTGTTATACCTAAGTCAGAGCCCTGGTTAGAAAAATCGGGAGGCCGGGCTCAAAGGCTCAGTCTGTAATCCCAGCACTTTAGGAGGCCGAGGCGAGTGGACTGCTTGAGCCCGTAGGTTCAAGACCAGCCCGGGGAAACTTAATGAGACCTTGTCTCCACAATAAAATTAAAAAAAATAATAAATTAGCCGGTCGTGGTAGCGTGCGCCTATAGTTCCGGCTACTTGGAAGGCTGAGGTGGAAGGATCGCCGGACCCCAGTAGGTGGACACTGGGTGGTTGTGAGTGTGCCACTGCACTCCAACCTGGGCGATGGAGTGAGACTCCAACGCAAAAAAAACCCAAAAACATCTCAATGACATTGGGGGCGGCAGGGATTAAAAAAAGAAAAGAAAAATCGGGGACACTGACACATGGAATGGAAACACCTATGGCTTCTCTGAATCTGCAGATGTGGCCCATCCTTCCACACTCAGAGCTGGACCTCCCCCAACTGCTCAGAAGCGATGCAGAGGCCTCTCCCCAGCAAGACAATTCGTACCCATAAGGATCCACCCTCATCTCCTATTCTGGCTACCAAACCTTTAAGTCCTGGGGTAATCCATCTAGGGTGGGCCTAATGTTGGAGAAAATGAGCTGAGGCTACTGCCTTGCTAAGCTTTGGCCCCCTCCCCTACCTTGGGAAGGTAAATCTCTCTTCTCTCTAATATACTTTTAAAATAAACTATCTAAAAAAATTAGATAGTTTAGATTTTTTTTTCCAATATTAAAAAAAAAATGGGCTGCAAGAATGAGTCAGCAGGCATTGCAGGGCCAGGGGAGTTTGGGTGAAAGTAGATTCTGCATTAAATTACATAGCAGTTGCCAGGCGCAGTGGCTCATGTCTGTAATCCCAGCACTTTGGGAGGTGGAGACGAGTGGATTACCTGAGCTCAGTGGTTCCAGACCAGCCTGAGCAACATGGTAAGACCTTGTTTCTACAATAAATAAAAAGGTGAGCATTGTGTCACATGCCTGTGGTTCCAGCTACTTGGAAGGCTGAGGCGGAAGTACCACCTGAGCCCAGCAGGTTGAGGCTGCAACAGCCTTGAGTGTGCCACTGCACTCTACCCTGGGAGACAGTGTGAAACTCCAACTCAAAAACAAAAAATTAGCCGGGCTCGGTGGCTCAGTCTGTAATCCCAGCATTTTGGGAGGCTGAGGTGAGTGTATTGCCTGAGCCCATGGGTTCGAGACCCGCCTGGGCAACTTGGTGAGACCTCATCTCTACAATA
>NW_007253390.1:1782211-1785425 GCF_000164805.1 Carlito syrichta
CCCAGCAGGTCGAGGCTGCGGTGGCCAGGAGCGGCCATTGCACTCCAGTCTGGGTGACAAAGTGAGACCCCAACTCAAAAAAAACAAAACAAAAAACAAAAAAAAACAAAAAATTACATAGGAGCTGAAGCATTAAATTACATAGGAAGAATTTATTGGGCTCTCGAAAGATACAGGTTTTAATATTCTAATGAGGACCACATGAGATGGTGTTAACTTGCTACAGTGGTGACTCCAACTCAAAAATAAATAAATAAAATAAAATAATTAAAAAACTTAGCCAGGTGTGCACCTGCACACCTGTAGTTCCAGCTACTTGGAAGGCTGAGGCAGAAGGATCACCTGGTTGAGACTGTGGTGGTTTTAAGTGTGCTACTGCACTCCAGCCTGAGCGACAGAGACTCCAATTAAAAAAAAAAAAATTCATAGCAACACTGTTTATGCCAAGAGCATTAAAAAAATGCAGTGTTGAGAGGGTCACCAGCATCACTCAGGAGTTCAGTAGTGGCTTTCCTTTGTAGGCTGTGACTCCCTATAGAAGCTTGTTGCTATCAAAGGGGTGACAGGACTCTGAAACAACAGAGACCAGGTGGCTGCACTAGTGACAAGAAGTCAAACTGTAGCAGACGCTGTAAACACTGGCAAGGTCAGAGTGACAGCCAACGAAGCCTGACCCACAGATGGTTACTAGAACATGATGTCTGTAGGGGCAAAAGGGCCGCACAGCTGACAAGCTTGTGTTGCTCGAGGACATCAGGATGACTGGAAGTCTGAGAAAGTTTGCTTCAATAAAAAGTCACAATCTTTGCCCAGTTTCTCAAACTGGGCTTATTGTCTGGGCTCTGCAGGATTCGAGAGCACTCAGCAAGAGCGCCACTGAATCACCCGCTTTGGTCGCCACCTGGGCACTTTGGCCTCATCATACAGGGGCCAACTGGCAGGAAGAGGAGTCACTATTGTACAGGGGTAGTTGACCATGGTCATCAGGAGGAGATTGGGCTGCTATTATTCAAATGGACTGGAAAAATTCAGATGGGACCCGGTGACCAATGTGCATACCTCTGGGTGTTCCCTTGCTCAGACATGACTATAAGTGGGTGTGTGCAGCAATGCTGGCCTGAGACAGACACGATGACCAGGGGCTCAGACCCCTTGGAGGTCATACTGCCAGATGAGCCTACGTGGCCAGCAGAGATACTGGTTGGAGGTGAGGGCATCTACAACAGATGTTGACGGAAGAAGAAAGGGAGCATCCGTTGCAGACCTGAGATCAGCAGCAGTTATGAAGACTGTAGTTTGCCCTGCTAAATTCCTCCTTGTAAGAGCCCCCTTCCCCGACCTCAAGGAAGGACTTGCTGCCTGGCTGTGGGGAGAGCAGTCACCAGTCAACTTCCAGTTGTCAGCTCCTTCGGGGTCGCCTTAGCACACCTTCCTGGTGCAGCCCACATCTGGTAAGCGAGTGAGGTGGTGCTATAAAGGTCTGGCCACCTGAGCCCCACATGGGACCTCCCCGAAAGGGGATACTGGCTCCTAAACTCCCTGGCCCATCTGGTTGAGCCTTTGTAGGGCCTGCTCTGGCTCTCCCTCTGACCAATCCTGCTTCGTTCCCTTCCTTTCATGGGAAACATCTTGCATCCCAAACTCTGACTCAACATTTGCTTCTGTAGAACCCAACATGCTGAGATAGGTGTTGTCAGACAACAGTCTCCACCTCCTACGACTTGCTAGCTATCAGATGCTCCCTTGAATGAGAGGTTGTTTTTTCTTTTTTTGAGTTGGAGTCTCACTCTGTCGCCCAGACTGGAGTGCAGTGGCTGCTCCCGGACACTGCAGCCTCGACCTGCTGGGATCCGGCGATCCTTCCACCTCAGCCTTCCAAGTAGCTGGAATTACAGGCATGCGCTACCACGCCCGGCTGATTTTTTGATTTATTGTAGAGATGAGGTCTCGCTGCCCAGGCGGATCTCGAACCCGCGGGCTCAGGCAATCCACTCACCTCAGCCTCCCAAAGGTGTGGGATTACAGGCTGAGCCACCGAGCCCGGTTGTTTTTTTTTTTAAGTTAGAGCTATCAGTTTATTTATTCCTCTAGTCTAGAAATTCTACCCTGGAGCACTCTGGATCCGGCAAAAGTTCACCTCAGTCCCTTCTCAGTGTGCTTTGGCTCCACATGAGAGACATATGAAATGCTCAGGCAGTCCCTGACTTTGCTGGTTGGAGCTCAGCAGAGACACCAGGCAGAGACGCTGGCTTGGTGATCATTGTAGCTGGTTGCTCAGGGTATGTGAATGGATAGGATCACCCAGGAAACGGGCTTAGCCAGTGAAGAGAGGGCTACCATGAAGGACACTCTTGAGGGCGAGACACACTGACTCTTGCCATTCTGGGTGAAATGGCTTAAAAAGAAAGAGCAACAGCTTTTACCATGGCCAGCATGGTCTGGTAATATAGCACATAGACTGAGTTTAGTTTTGAGTTCTACCATTACTGTGTGGGTGATCCCAGATGTATTAGTTTGTGTTTACAACTAACTGACCACAACCAGTTACATATTTCTTTTTTCCTTTTCCATGCCCACTGCTTTACTTGACTAACCTTTACACACACACACAAAAAAAGACATATTACTTAATTGTTTTGTGCCTTGGCTTATTCACCTATGAAATGGTAGATATCAATCAGGCACAGTGGCTCATACCTGAAATTCTAGAGTTTTAGGAGGCCAAGACAGCAGGATCACTTGAAGCCAGGAGTTTGAGACCAGCCTGGGCAACATAGTGAGATACCTGTCTTTACAAAAAATTAAGAAAATTAGCTGAGTGTGGTGGTGTGTGCCTGTCGTCCCAGCTACTTAAGAGCTGATGTGGGGCCGGGTTTGGTGGCACAGCCTGTAATCCCAGCACTTTGGGAGGCCGGGGTGAGTGGATTGTCTGAGCCTGCGGGTTCGAGACCAGCCTGGGCAATTTAGCGAGACTTCGTCTCTACAATAAAATTAAAAATAGCCAGGTGTGGTAGCGACTTGGAAGGCTGAGGCGGAAAGATCGCTGGAACCCAGAAGGTCGACGCTGGGGTGGTTGTGAGCGTGTATGCCACTGCACCCCAGCCTTGGCAAAGGAGTGAGACTCCAACTCAAAAAAAAAAATTAAAAAAGAGACGGTTCGGTGGCTCAGCCTGTAATCCCACACTTTGGGAGGCCGAGGTGAGTGAATTGCCTG
>NW_007253390.1:1786100-1789242 GCF_000164805.1 Carlito syrichta
TGCCTGTAGTTCCAGCTAGTTGGAAGGCTGAGGCGGAAGGATCACCGGAACCCAGCAGGTCGAGGCTGCGGTGGCTGGGAGCGGATACTGCACTCCGGTCTGGGCGACAGAGTGAGACTCCAACTCTAAAAAAAAAAACATCACACAGCTGTACTCCAGCATGGGTAGAATTAAATAAATAAAATGAATGATGGATATTAACCTGTAAAATAAGTATGTCTATCAAATGTGAGAATCAAATGAGACAAAGCCTTTAGAATTATATACCACACATAGTAAGCACCAATGAGTGCCAGCTATTGTTACTGCTACTGAGAATCTTTATATATGGATTTTTGTATACGGAATCTAGGGTGACCTTACCTCCCAGTTTGCTCAGACAGTCCTGGTTTAGGACTACTACTGTTCCAGTGTAAATGTTTTTGTTTTTGAGTTGGAGTCTCACTCCATCACCCAGGCTGGAGTGCAGTGGCATGCTCATGGCCACCCCAGGGTCCACCTGCTGGGCTCCAGTGATCCTTCTGCCTCAACCTTTCAAGTAACCGGAACTACAAGTACACACTACCACACCTGGCTAATTTTTGATTTATTGTAGAGACGAGATCTTGCCAAGTTGTCTGGGCTGGTCTCAAACCCGTGGGGCTCAGACAACCCACTCGCCTTGGCCTCCCAAAGTGCTGGGATTATAGGCTGAGTCATGGAACCCGGCTGTAAATTTTTTTTTTTTTTTTTGAGTAGGAGTCTTACTCTGTTGCATAGGCTGTAGTACAGTAAGACTCCCACGGCCACTATAGCCTTCACCTGCTGATCTTAGGCCATCCTTCTGCCTCAGCCTTCCAGGTAGCTGGAACCACAGGCATGCGCCACCACACCTGGCTAATTTTTTAATTTACTGTAGAAACAAGGTCACCTGGCAGGAACTACTCTGAATGGCTGGGCTCGGTGGCTCAGCCTATAATCCCAACACTTTGGGAGGCCGAGGTGAGTGGATTGCCTGAGCCCACGGGTTCAAGATCAGCCCGGGCAAATTGGCAAGCCCTCATCTCTACAATAAATATTAACTGGGCATGGTTGCACGCACCTGTAGTTCCGACTACTTGGAAGGCTGAGGTGGAAGAATCGCTGGAGCCCAGCAGGTCAACACTGGGGTGGCCATGAGCGTGCCACTGCACTCCAGCCTGGGAGATGGAGTGAGGCTACAGATTGTTTTAAAAAGGCTCGGCTCGGTGGCTCAGTCTGTAATCCCAGCACGTTGGGAGGCCAAGGCGAGTGGATTGCCTGAGCTTGTGGGTTCAAGACCAGCCCAGGAAACTTGGCAAGACCTTGTCTCTACAATAAATAAAAAACTAGCCAGGCCTGGTAGCACGTGCTTATAGTTCCAGCTACTTGGAAGGCTGAGGCGAAAGGATCGCTGGAGCCCAGCAGGTCGAGGCTGGGGTGGCCATGAGTGTGCCACTGCACTACAGCCTGGGCGACAGAGTGAGACTCCAACTCAAAAACAAAAAACAAAGAAACCCAAAAAAAGCTCTGAGATACACATTGCTATCCAAATTTACAAATAAAGAATTATGAAGCCCAGGGACTGCCAAAATTTGCTAGGTGTGTTCACTGGGTTCCAGATGACAGTTTTGTCCCTCACCTCCAA
The DNA here is from genome assembly GCF_000164805.1 of Carlito syrichta. Classification (NCBI taxonomy): domain Eukaryota; kingdom Metazoa; phylum Chordata; class Mammalia; order Primates; family Tarsiidae; genus Carlito; species Carlito syrichta. Next base: position 1,787,746 of record NW_007253390.1, read on the forward strand.
GGACTTCCATTCCTAAATGGGGAGCAACTCCAGGAAATTCACAGCAAGGTGGGAGAGTCAGGGAGCCTGGAAAGAAGAGGCGAGGGAGAAAAGGTCATGCAGCCTGGGCTAGAAGAGCTGTGCCGGAGCCCAGCTGCCAGGCGGGCTGGTGCCGGACCTTGACGGTTGGCCCTGCCACGCCAATACACACAGGCACTCCCAGAAGACCTCAAGGTCCCTCCTGATTCTGTCACTTCTCTGGCCAGCCTTCCATTTCTTTGCTCTTTCTTTCATTCCACAAGTCTAAAAAAAAGGCTACCTTCACTTTGGACGTTGCTCTTTGGCCACACCTAGGGCATCTTATGCCCCTAAAAGCAAAGCTTTTGAGGCACTGAAGGGCTGGCTTTAGGGTTCTGGGCAGGAGAAAATTGTGAAGCCAGAATAACAAAGATCCCATCTTTCTTGACATTTGCCAAACTCTTGCCATAATGACCTGATTGTATTCTGCCACTTCCCCAATGGATTATGGAAACCAAGTAGAAACCGAGGCTGAAGCCGGGCTCGGTGGCTCAGCCTGTAATCCCGCGCCTTGGGAGGCTGAGGTGAGTGAATTGCCTGAGCCTGCAGGTTCGAGACCCGCCTGGGTAACTTGGCGAGACCTCATCTCTACAATAAATCAATATATATATATTAGCTGGGTGTGGTGGAGCACATCTGTTATTCCAGCTTCTTGGAAGGCTGAGGCTGAAGGATCACCTGAGTCCAGCAGGTTGAGCCTGCGGTGGCATACCACAGCACTCCAGCCCAGGTGACAGAGCGAGACTCCCACTCAAAACTTTAAAAAGGCTGGGCTCGGTGGCTCAGCCTGTAATCCCAGCACTTTGGGAGGCCAAGACAAGAGGACTGCCTTAACCCCGCAAGTTTGAGACCCATCCGGACAACTTGGCGAGACCTCATTTCTACAATAAATAAAAAATTAGTCGGGCGTGGTAGCGCGTGCCTGTAGTTCCAGCTACTTGGAAGGCTGAGGCGGAAGGATGGCCGGAGCCCAGCAGGTCAAGGCTGCGGTGGCCATGAGCGTGCCACTGCACTCCAGCCTGGGTGACAGAGTGAGATTCCAACTCAAATATATAAATAAATAAATAAATAAATGTCTTCCAGACGGGCTCAGTGGCTCAGCCTGTAATCTCACGCCTTGGGAGGCTGAGGTGACTAGATTGCCTGAGCCTGCGGGTTCGGGACCCGCCTGGGCAACTTGGTGAGACCTCATCTCTACAATAAATCAAAAAATCAAGCCGGGCTCGGTGGCTCAGCCTGTAATCCCGCGCCTTTGGGAGGCTGAGGTGAATGGATTGCCTGAGACCGCGGGTTCGAGACCCGCCTGGGCAATTTGGCGAGACCTCATCTCTACAATAAATAAAAAAAATTAGCCGGGCGTGGTAGCACGCGCCTGTAGTTCCAGCTACTCGGAAGGCAGAGGCAGAAGGATCACCTGAGCCCAGCAGGGAGCGGCCACTG
>NW_007253391.1:0-5993 GCF_000164805.1 Carlito syrichta
CTTTATGGAATATTATCTGAGATGCTTTAAATCCACAGCACGATTTCTCTAAAATTCCGGCCAAAAATAAAGACACTCCCCTGCTGGCTGTAGCCTTGACGCCTCCTTTAGAGGATTAATTTTTCCCCGAGGAGGAAATGGATTTGGAGGAGGAAGTGATTGGGTATCATAAGCGAAAAAATCCTGGTAATGTTGCCAAGGTACCTCCTCCCATACCCTTTACTCAAAATAAGGTGAAAACACTGAAATTCATACCTGGGTATGTGTCTCCAGCTAATGTAGGTATGCAGGGAGCCAGAAAAAAGACTGAGAAAGAGGGAGATTTTACCTTGTCTTCTTGCTTTCCAGTAATTTATATGGAAGAAAGCACCGTAAACGAGGCACTTCATTGGGAGCTGCTACCAAATAAATTGATTAAGGAACTTAAAGAGGCTTGTACTCGGTATGGTCCTATGTCTCCTTATACTATTACTATTATGGAACAATTTGCCACTCGGTGGATGACACCACAAGATTGGCAACAACTTGCTAAAAGCTGTTTGTCAGGAGGAGCCTATTTACTATGGGAAACTGAATTTGAAGATCAGGTAAGGATCTAGAGGGCTGTTAACCAGCAGAGGGATCCAAATCAGTTTCATATTTCTAGCAATATGTTGTTAGGAAAAGGAATATATGATTCAGTTGACAGCCAACTAATCTTACCCAAGGAAATTACTAACTCCAGACCTCTAAAAGATTTATATATTCAGGGAGTTAAAATTAAAGATCTGTTAGATAAAGGGGCTGATGTTTCTTGTATTGCTGGGAAAGACTGGCCGTCTTCCTGGCCAACACAAGCAGCCAGATCAGGACTCATTGGTATTGATCGAGCGCACCCTGTTGCCAAAAGTTCTCAAATCTTAAATTGGACAGTTAATGAAACTTCAGGAACCATTTGTCCCTACATCATTCCTTCCATCCCCATTACACTTTGGGGACCTGATATTCTTGCTCAAATGGGCATGCTTCTGTGTAGTCCAGATGACAAGGTGTCAGTGCAAACGCTGCAAATAGGATGCGATCCCTTAAAGGGACTTGGAAGGAACAGACAGGGCATAAAAGGACCTGTTCAGGTTGTAGAGAGGAAAGACCGGTCTGGTATTGGCTAACCCAAAGACTGAGACAGGTGGCATGAATCCTGTTGAATCAAAGGAATAGACCGGAGAAAAATGTAAACAAAATAAGGGTTTTCACTTCCTTTGTCCTCTCCTATTCCTCCTACAACTCCAATTTCTGCCTTCCCTACTACTCTTGTTTCTTGTAATCTGTTCTGTGAGTCCCTTTGCCTTTATCTGGGAAGGAAGGGCAGGCTTCTACAGCCGTGGCACCTAGCTCTGACTTTCAGTCTTTCTCTTTTACCTTCGGAGAAGGGGCAGGTGCCAAAGGCCACGGCACCTGACCCCAGCCTCCAGTCTTTCTCTTTTACCTTTGGAGAAGGGGTGGGTGCCAAAGGCCACAGCACCTAACCCCAACCTCCAGACTTCTCCCCCCCCTTCTCAAGGGAGTGGCTCGAACAAAAGGATGTTAAAAATTCTTCTTTGTTGTCTTCTTATGATAAGTTTCTCTCAAGTTCAACTTTCCCAGATGGAAGTAAAGGAATCATATAAGTGAATCCTGTTAGCTAACTACAAAATAGGTGTTAATCAGCAGACTAGACTGGAAGGACAAGTTCTTTTGGATGTATTTTATCTCTGTCAGCACTGGCACAAACTCCAAAAATTAGAAAAGGGCCCACAAACCCCTCAACTATAACTATTGGACACAGCCTTTAAAGTCTTTAACAACTGGGAGAGAAAAGAATGCAGGACCAAAAACATAAGACAAACTTACTATGTGCGGTCTGTGACATCGAGGTGGGAGAAGAGCTCACCATCTGCTACTTGGATATGCTGATGACCAGTGAGGAGCACCGGAAGCAGCTGAGGGACCAATACTGCTTTAAGTGTGACTGTATTCGATGCCAAACCCAGAACAAGTACAGATCTTTCACCATCTGTACTGCAGAGACGCAGGAAGGGGGTATTGGCCTGTATCCTAGTATGTCTTTGCTCAATCACAGCTGTGACCTTAACTGTTCAATTGTGTTTAATGGACACCACCTCTCAGCGTACCTGCTTGCCCCTTCAGTGATATGGAAAAGGACTGGTCACTCATCCAGCGAGATACTGGCTTCCTGAAATGGAAAGACTGTGCTTATAACTCTAAGGTGGACTATACTGTACCTGGTGAAAGACTATATATTAGTGACTGGGGTTTTAATGGCTCTATACTTGCTGCAACTAGAAGGCACTCCAATGAATGGGTACCAGACAAGCCATTCAACCTCATTTGTGGAGAGCCCTCGCAGCCCTTCAACCAGTCAGCCTGTCTAGGCCTGTTGGACAAACTCAGCAGTACCATATTAGGGATGCTTGCAGTTCTCTTACATGTTTTTAGTATGAAGTAAGTACTAAGTTGTTAAAATTGAGTATCATAGCAATGTTTATAAGGTGTCTTGTACTGGGTGTATTTTTAACTAATTGTTTAACTAATGCCTTTTACGAAGGTTTTGTTATTCTTGAGCAGCCATCTTATTTGATGATTCTTGTATAATTGTCATCTCATTTTGATAATTTCTAATTTATAATTTTTTTCAGAAAACCATCTAGGTTTTCAAATTTATTGGCAAAAAAGTTGAGCAGGCTTTTCCCCATAATACCCATCAAAATGAAAGTCAATGGCTAAATGCTGAAGGCAATTCCATTAAAGCAATTCTCCGGGGAACTCAAACAAAGGTATTTCAGGCAGCAGCTCTCTCTCACTCGCTCTCTCTCTCTCTCTCTCTCTCTCTCTCTCTCTCTCGCTTTGGTTTAATCCAGGAATAAAATTGAGTGTGTCTAGATAAGGGATGGACTACATATCCTTCAGGCAATTCTCCATCCATATTATTCCTCACAATTAAGCTTTTGATAGGTTCTGGGTAGCAGAGATTTCTAGGTTATAACCTCTGACAAGAAGCTGGAGTACAAATTATTTTACAATACTAAATTTCATATGTTTCACTAGTAAGTCCAAATGGAGAGAGTTAACATTATCTTTCGAAAGCTGAGACATTTGAATAGGACAAAACACAAGACAGAATGACAAATAGCCCACACACAAGAGAGAATGACAAGCAGCATTCTGCAAAAGCCCAGAAGTAACTAATGTTAATGTACTGCCACCAAAGGGTATTTAAAAATATCATATAAGCAGGGCTCGGTGGCTCAGCCTGTAATCCTGCGCCTTTGGGAGGCTGAGGTGAGTGGATTGCCTGAGCCCGCGGGTTCAAGACCCGCCTGGGCAGCCAGACCTCATCTCTACAATAAATCAAGAAATCAGCTGGGTGAGGTAGCGTATGCCTGTAATTCCAGCTACTCGGAAGGCTGAGGCGGAAGGATTGCCGGAGCCCAGCAGGCGAGGCTGCGGTGGCTGGGAGCAGCCACTGCACTCCAGTCTGGGCGACAGAGTGAGACTCCAACTCAAAAAATATATATATATCATATAGACCTCATCAAAAGAGTGGTATTTGAGATGAGCATTGTAAGATGAGAAAGATTTTGATGGGTAGAAGTCAAGCAGAGAGGGAGAAGAGAACTTCATGAGCATGTCTTGTGAAACATTAAGTTTCTTTAGAATTTAGGAAATGGAGGGATAAGTCAAAGGTTGGATGAAAAGATGAACCAAACTGCTGTCCACACAGACACTGTGATGTAGGGAAGTCAGGTTAGACAGGGAATGATGAGGAAACTGGCCCTGAGAGACAAAAGGCCTTGCATGTCACAGCTCTAGCTGAGTTCCCCATTGGTGTCAGCATAGGATGATCCCAGACATAATCATTTGAAGTAGAGGAAAAGTGCAGCTTCGCTCTGCCCGAATTCAAGCCAACACTAAGAAATCATAAGCTGTTGTGGTTTGAAGCCACTAAAGTTGGGCATGGCTTGCTCTCTAAGATGTATGCTCAGATCTGGAACTGCTTGTCCTGTCATGTACTACCAGGATGCTAATGGAAGCAATGCACCATCCTTCACAAGGACCCATGAGCTTTCTCTTTCTTGGGAAGAGGAACACAGAGTGTAGGTATTGAGGAAAAAGTACGTCTAACACCAGTGTCGGTATGTATATTGTGAATAGTCACTTTGCATGTGCTTTCTTTCATTTCCCCCACATTACAAAATGCTTCCTTTTATTATGATTTCAGCAATGCTTTGAGTTACTGTCTAGATATCCTCAAACCAACATTCTACAATTTTCCCACTGGGGTGCACATGATGACTGACATTTACATGAGTGACACATTCACACGGGCTTCTCTCAGGGGCCCTGAAAGTCCAGTGCAATCGCTCTAAAATTCTCTTGTCTCTATTCTTTAGAGCTGTCCAGTTTAGAAGAGTTGATTTTATGCACATTTGTGAAAATCTAGAAAGTGATTAGAAAGTATCACAAAAAGCTTGGTAGAATTGCTTGCCCTGATTCAAAGTTCTCAGAAGATAGGAGCAAAAATACCCCGATTCTCTGCTTCTGCCACTCCCCTCTACATAAACTGCACTTTCTTCTCTCTCACCCTAGGTAATCCAAACTTTAATAGCCACTCACTCCCTTTAATTCTCTCTCAAAAAGCAGCATCAATTGTCCTTTCAACTGGTTCTTACAGTTCTTTATATGTACATCTGTGATGGGGGACGGCATTTTATTAAATTCCTTTTCTATGTGTCTCTCTCCCAGTATGGACCATGAGTTCAGATAGGGCAGGTCCAGTTATTAGTGTTATTATTATTTTTCAGGGGGAGCAGGTAGAGACAGGGTCTCACCACGTTGCCTGAGCTGGTCTGGAAGTCCTGCCCTTAAGTGATCCTCCTTGCCTCGGTTTCCCAAAACCCCGGGATTATAGGCGTACGTCACCATGCTCTGATATGCATCTTTATACTCTGCCAGTTCCAGTATCAGTGCACAGCAAATAGAACCTACTTGGTAACTCGTGGTAGAATTGAAATTAAATGTGAAAACTAAATATATTACCTGTTTAACAAAATGTAAACAAACTTAAATGGGATAAATTAGCTCATGATTAATTTTGGCAAGACCTTTTTAAAAATAAATGATTTGTGAATATTATAATTGTAAGGTCGGAGGTACCAGAGGGCGGGGCGGGCCTCAACAAGATGGCTTCAACCCACACCAGGAGAATAATGGGCGGAAGTGAGCCAGCAAAAATGAGCTACCAGAACTAAGACCCCAGCCACAAAACAGCCAGTACCTGCTACAGCGATTCTAGCAACCCCATTCAAGCGATAACTGTCCCCAGTCCCCCTCACAGCTTTCTCAGCGTGCCCTTTATAAACTTATCGCCCATCATGCTGGGTGCAACTTCTCCGGCCCACAGCTAGATGGACCGGAAAACCTCGCCCGGGATTGCGCTAATAAATTTTTCTTGGCTCCTTTGTTGCCGTTTCACCTGGTCTGGTTTCATTTACCTTACATTTGGTACCGAAATCCGGGAGGACGGTGTGGGGCGCTAGCGGGCTCCCCCATCCTCTCCCAATCCGGGACCTCTCTCGGGAACAGGACCTGACCCCAGGACCTCAAACAACGCGGTGAGTCCCTCGCTTTCTCTGACTTCTCTTCCTACCCTCCGGGGTGCCCAGTCCAAAATCGCAGCTGCGTCTCGGCTCACCCCTCTGGCACGGTGCCTTTGGCTCCGGTGTAGTGGAGACGTCCCTATCTCCGGATCGCCAACCCTATAAACGGAAGTGGATCTTCCTTTCTGTCCCTATTCTGAGTGGGTCTGGGACTCTGGGCTCGCTTGTTTAGGGACCCGGGGACGTAGGTTGTGGCCATGGAAAGCCAGCCTTCTAAAACTGAGGCTCAGACCCCCCTGCGGTGTCTCATATCTAATCTGGCTACTCTGGGGTTGTCCGAGGATATCCATAAATGGA
>NW_007253391.1:6164-6698 GCF_000164805.1 Carlito syrichta
GGCGATCCTTCCGCCTCAGGCTTCCGAGTAGCCGGAATTACAGGCATGCGCTACCATGCCTGGCTGATTTTTTGATTTATTGTAGAGATGAGGTCTGGCTGCGGGTCTTGAACCCGCGGGTCTTGAACCCGCGGACTCAGGCAATCCACTCACCTCAGCCTCCCAAAGGCACGGGATTACAGGCTGAGCCACCGAGCCCAGCTAATCTCAGTAATTATTGTCACCGGACTGAGAAACGGTCCGAGGTCCCCTATGTCCAGGTCTTTTGGGCATTGCGCTCCCGCCCAGACCTCTGTGTCAGATGTTCCTCAGCCCAGGTCCTCCTGGCCAAATCCCCTGATGGGGGCTATCAGCCTCTCCCCGCGTCGGAATCTTCCTTTGCAGATCCTCCGGAGGACCTTGGCCTCCCCACTCTGACTCCTACGCCTCCTTCTCCTCCCCTCCCGTCTGCCTCTTCTCAAAGGTCTGCTCTTTCTCAACCCCTTCCTTATCCGACCTCCTGTGCCCAGACCTCTTCCACTCAGGCCCCTCCGG
>NW_007253391.1:6817-9078 GCF_000164805.1 Carlito syrichta
ACACCCATCCATCCCCCGTCCATTTACCTGTCTGTCCACCCACTCATCCATTTATCTACGCACTCATCTACCCATCCACTCACCCACCCGATGCCCATGGCCACCCTGGTGAGACACCAGGGTCTCTGCTGTACAGGCGAGGACCTGGCCTGCTGATCACCACTGGGCTGGGCTGGGCTACCCATCTACTCACCCCTCCTTCCACCCACCCACTCACCTATTTACCTGCCTGTCCATCTACCCATCCACCCATCCACCCACCTACCCACCCATCTGTCCACCCATTCATCCATCCACCTGCCCACACACCCACCCACCCACTCATCTATCCATCTCTCCATCCACCCATCCGTCCACCTACCCACTCACTTCTTCAGCACCCACCCTCACTCCCAAGGAGCGCGATCGCGTCACCTCAGCAGCTCGGGACTACGCTGATCAGGTACATAACTCCGACCATTCTTTGCCGGTCGGGGCCACGGCGGTGCCTGCCGAGGACCCACAATGGAACTATCAGGATGGTGCCATAAGTTAGACTGGGAGGGATCCGATGGTCCGCTGCCTTATTGCAGGGATGGAAAAGGCAGCTCAAAAAGTCGTTAACTATGACAAACTGAGGGAGATCACACAGGAGCCTAATGAAAACCCAACCTCTTCCTTAATTGTTTAACAGAGGCTCTTACCCTTCACACTCATTTGGACCCTTCCTCACCGCCGGGGTCCACAGTCTTAGCTACCCAGTCTGCTCTGGACATCCGGTGCAAGCTTAAAAAGGCAGAGGAGGGCCCCCAGACTCCACTCCGAGACCTGGTGAATATGGCCTTTAAAGTTTATAACGCCCTAGAGGAGGAAGCCGAGGCAGTATGAGCCCAGAGGCTAAAACAGAAGGTGGCCCTTCAAACCCAAGCCCTAGTCGCTGCCCTACGGCCGGCGCAACAGGGGCCTCAGATCCCCCATCCCAGGAAACAGTCCGAGACCCAAACGCCTCCGGGAGCCTGCTTTAGGTGTGGCCAGGAAAGCCACTGGGCAAAGCAATGCCCTAACCCCAGGCCACCGACTCAACCTGGCCACCGACTCAACCTTGCAGAGTTTCGCGGGGGGCCGGCTCCCCCAACGGGCCCCTCACCAGAGCTCCTGGGCCTCCTGGATGACTGAAGCCACCTGGACTCGAACACCCCAATCACCCTTGCCGAGCCCAGGGCCAAACTATGGGTAGCGGTCCGAGCCCAGGGCCGAACTATGGGTGGCGGTCCGAGCCCAGGGCCGAACTATGGGTGGCGGTCCGAGCCCAGGGCCGAACTATGGGTGGCGGTCCGAGCCCAGGGCCGAACTATGGGTGGCGGTCCGAGCCCAGGGCCGAACTATGGGTGGCGGTCCGAGCCCAGGGCCGAATTATGGGTGGCGGTCCGAGCCCAGGGCCGAACTATGGGTGGCGGTCCGAGCCCAGGGCCGAACTATGGGTGGCGGTCCGAGCCCAGGGCCGAACTATGGGTGGCGGTCCGAGCCCAGGGCCGAACTATGGGTAACGGTTAAGTCCATCTTTCTTTTGGTGTACACGGGGGCTACCTATTCTGTTTTACTCTCCTTCCACGGGCCTTTACATCCTTCTCAGGTCTCGGGGGTACCCTCCAAGCTGCTATAGATGGGTCCGGTGTCCTGCCTTTTTGAAGGTCGTCCCTTCACCCATTCATTCTTAGTTATCGCATCCTGCCCAGCTGGACGAGACCTTCGGTACAAGCTCAGGGCATCTATTTGCCTCACCTCATACCGAATTCCCCTGACTCCACTCCTGGCCCTTGCCTGTGCTGTCTTCTCCCCGGAACCTTTGTCCGATTTCCCCATTTCCCCCAAAAAAGTTAATCCAGTAGTCTGGGACACTTCTGATCCGGTGTGGTCAATCACCACACCCCAGTCCTCATTCGCCTTAAGGATCCCTCTTGTTACCCTTCCAGGCCTCAATTTCCTATTTCACAGGCCCATCGCAAGGGCCTCCAGCCCACTGTTAACCAGCTGCTTCTCCAGGGTCTTCTGGTTCCTACCAACTCCCCTTGTAATACTCCCATCCTCCTGGTAAAAAAGCCATCTGGTGCTTATCGACTGGTACAAGATCTGCGGATAATCAACTCTGCCGTAGTACCACTGCATCCAGTGGTCCCTAACCCATATACTCGCCTATCTCAGATACCCCCCACTACCACTCATTTCACAGTCCTGGACCTTAAAGATGCCTTCTTCACCATCCCCCTACATCCAGACTCCCA
>NW_007253391.1:9384-32725 GCF_000164805.1 Carlito syrichta
AGGGTCTCCCCTTCCAAAGCTCAACTCTCTACCCCACAAGTCACCTACCTAGGGGTGGCCGTAACCCCCACCTCCAAGGCCCTCATGGTGGACCGCACCACCTCCATCAGGGAACTCCTACCCCCCACCTCAGGTGCTGAAACCTTGTCGTTCCTTGGGCTGGAGGGCTTCTTTAGGCATTGGGTCCCCAATTTCGCTATATGCTGCAGCTAAGGAAACTCCTACAAGCCCCCTCACTTCTCCCTCAACTGTAGCCCATGCCTTTGAGACCTTGCAAGACACGCTCTTAGCCTCCCCCCTGCTTATGCTTCCTGACTTCGCAAGCCTTTCCTCCTGTTCACCGAGGAAAGAACTGGGATGGCGACCGGGATTCTGGCCCAACCACTGAGACCCTCTCACCAACCGGTCGCCTTCCTGTCCAAACAGTTGGACCCCACCATCCAGGGATGGCAGCCTTGCCTCTGGGCGCTGGCAGCAATGGCTTGTTTAACCAAGGAGGCTCTAAAGCTTACCCTTCAACAGCCGGTTATGGTCTACTCCCCCCACAGACTCCAGGACCTCTTGGGTCATAAGTCATTATCCTTATTAAGCCCTTCTAGGGTCTAGGAGTTCCACCTTTTATTCATAGAACACCCCCAAGTGTCTCTTTGCTCATCGCAACTTCTAAATCCAGCTACTCTCCTTCCCTCCGCTAGCTCCTCAGTTTTGCCTGAACATTCCTGTGTGGAGCTGGTAGAGGCCCTTAGCCCCCCTCGCACGGGACTCTCTGACCAACCTCCGTCTAACCCTGATCTCACATTCTTCATAGATGGAAGCTCAACTAGGGGGCCGAACAGAGGCTGCAGGGCAGCCTATGCAGTGGTCTCTCCTCTCACTGTGGTGGAAGCTGCCTCAGTACCACGAGGGACTTCTTCCCAAAAGGCAGAGCTGGTGGCACTCACCCGAGCGTTACAGCTGGCAAAGGGTGCAGGGCCACTATATATACCAATTCTAAGTATGCTTTCCTTATTGCTATAGTCATGCAGGCATCTGGAAAGAAAGGGGGTTCTTAACCACCCGGGGAACTCCGGTGGTCAATGGTAAGGCCATTCAACATTTACTCCAGGCCCTACAAGAACCCAAGGAGGTAGCCATCGTCCACTGTCGAGGCCACCAGATGGGCACAGACCCCGTCATTCAAGGAAATGCCCTGGCCAATGCCACGGCCTGCCAACTTTCCTCAACCCAGAACGCCACCCCTGTCCTGTTTCTTTCCTCCTCCCTAACTCCCAGGTACTCAGGAGATGAACAATGGTGACTCCTCAGCCAGGGCGCCATGGCTGGACAACAGGGGTGGGTGTACCTCAGAGACAGGATAATCCTTCCCCAGACACAGGCAAAGGAAATTGTGGCCACAATCCATCAGTCTTTACACATTGGTCCCGAGGCCATGCACAGGTTTCTTTCCCCAATTTTCTCGCCACAGGGTCTCCGAGAAACCATCAACCAAGTCCATATAGCCTGTCAAACCTGTGCATATGTTTCCTCTCAAGGAGCCCTCCGGCACTGAATGGCGGCCCATCAGCTGCGAGGGTATCTCCCTGGACAGGACTGGCAGGTGGACTTCACTCATATGCCAAAACACAAAAAGTACCGATACCTGCTGGTAATGGTAGATACCTTTTCAGGTTGGATCGAGGCCTTTCCCACGAGCCAGGAGACAGCCTCGGTGGTGGCTGAGACCCTGGTGGAGCACATCATCCCCCGCTTCGACCTCCCTACGTCCATCCAGTCAGACAATGGCCCGGCATTCATTTCCAAAATCACTCAGCTGGTGGCCGAAGCCCTCAACATCATCTGGAAACTTCACATCCCCTCCCACCCTCAGTCCTCAGGTAAGGTGGGATGGGCAAACGACCTCCTGAAGGACCAACTAACCAAACTTTCCCTGGAGGTAAAACTTCCCTGGCCCACTCTGCTCCCTGTTGCCTTCACTAGGGTGCGTGCGGCTCCTTGGGGGCCGGTCGGCCTTAGCCCATTTGAATTGATGTATGGTAGGCCTTTTCTCATTAACACCAGCCTTCCTACAACTCCTCCGCCACTAGCCTCCTACCTGCCCTACCTCTCACTCCTCAGGCACCTCCTACGAGAGCACGCCGACCAAACCCTGTCCCAGGCCAAGTCCACGTCTGACCCGTGGGCAGCTGTCATTCTACAGCCTGGTGACAAGGTTCTCCTTCGAGAGCTCCAACCCCAGTCCCTTCAACCTCGCTGGACGGGACCTTACACAGTAGTCCTTACAACTCCTACCGCGGCTAAACTGTTAGGACACCCCTCGTGGTACCACATTTCTCAACTCAAGCGCGCCCCCCCAACAATGAAGGGTGGAAATCTAATGAGGTGGGACCCCTCCGGTTACGGTTTAACCGTATTGATGCTAGTAAGCCTAACCAATAACTTTACGATGACATGGGGAATGGCTGATTGGACTTGCAACCGATGCGTCTCTGCAGGAAAACCCAAACTCTACCAGCTGGTTCCCCATACGTGCTATTATCAAAAATTTTCATGCCAACTAGGAGGACAAAAGTACTGGACTGCAGTAATGTTAAGAAATTTACAAGTGGGCTGCCCAGGCGGCAGTGGCACAGTCCACTGCTGGGAGCAAGACCCCCCACCAAATCCCCAAGGAAAGATAACCCCTTGCCCCACTGAGTGTTCAACCTTCCATTCTTTTGTCCAGGCACCTTGCTACAAGCAAGCCTCGGTCTGCTTCAGACCAACCAAACAACAGGCCTGGACGGGACGGAGTGTGGGGCAATGCTCTGGGTATTCCTGTCCCGGGCACCAGGGACAAAAAATCTGCTAGAACCTCAGACCTCCTGTGGGTTTCTCCAACAGCACCTGACAGAGCTCTCTCAAATAATGGTCAACCAACTACTGTTACATTCATACTCGCCCCTTCCGTCCGAACCACCTCCAACCCCATACCAGCCTTAAACCGCCCCCCACACACACCGCCCCTCCTCAGCAGGAAGTAACTGGAATGAGCTGGCACCCCTATGACCAAAGGGCTGGAATGTAAGGTCAGAGGTACTGGAGGGCGGGGGCAGGCCTCAACAAGAGACCAGGAGAATAGTGGGTGGAGGTGAGCCAGCAAAAATGAGCTACCGGAACTAAGACCCTAGCCACAAAACCAGCCAGTACCTGCTACAGCGATTCTAGCAACCCCGTTCACGGGACAGCTGTCCCAACCAATAATCGCTCTCCCCAGTCCCCCTCACAGCTTTCTCAGCGTGCCCTTTATAAACCTGTCGCCCATCTTGCTGGGTGCGACTTCTCCAGCCCACAGCTATAAGGACCGGAGAACCTTGCCCGGGATTGTGCTAATAAATTTTTCTTGGCTCCTTTGTTGCCATTTCGCCTGGTCTGGTTTTGTTTACCTTACAATAACTAGTTGTAAATTAATCATAAAAAGCAATGGTGGTGAATAAGGAAAAAAAACAAGCAGAACAGCTCAAATGAAAATGTAAAAATCATGATTAATTCTAGAAAACAATTGACAATACAGTGATAAATTGATATTAACAATTTGATATCCCCTATTCTTTGTAGAACCTGAAATCTGGTTTATAATTTGACCCCCAGAAACAATTAAAAGCATTCCAAATCAGTGTATTATCAAAGAATATGTGGGAATCCCTCTTCAGCAGTAGTCTCAAGGTAAGGTCTTAAACAGCAGGAGAACTAAGAAAAAAGAAAAAAAAACCTGAGTAGGTAGTTAAGGCCTTACTCCTTTTGTTTATGCCTACAACCACAGAGAAAAATAAAGATAAACAAGAAAATGGAAAAGAACTTTTATCAAATTTCAATTAGTACCTTCAGATAATTTAGAAGCCAATGTATCCACCAAAAAAAAAACAGCAACAAAAATAGCAATCAGAGAAATTTCTGGAAGGAAGTAGATTAGTAGTCATATTTCCAGAAATGCAGTCTCCACTGGTGGAGCAGAACAGTAGAGTTAAAAGAAGTTGAGGCAATCTAACATTGAACTTCTCATCTAGTCTTTTTATCAACTTTATTGAGGTGTAATATGACTATAATAATCTATTCTTATTTTCAGTTTACTGTTAGAAGAGTGTTGACAATTATGACTACCACAATTTGTAACCACCACCACAATCAAGTTACAGAACATTTCTTTGTCTTAAAATGTTCATTGTGGGCCTGGCATGGTGACTTGTGCCTATAATCCCAGCACTTTGGGAGGCTGAGATGGAAGGATTGCTTGAGCCAAGGAGTTTAAGACCAGCCTGGGCAACATAGTGAGAACTCGTCTCTATTAAAATTTTTAAAAAACCTAGCTGGGCATGGTGGCGTGTGTCTGTAATCTCAGCTACTCAGAAGGCTGAGGAAGGAGAAGTGCTTGCGACTGAGTGATGGAGGTTGCAGTGAGCCATGATTGTGCCACTGCAATCCTGTCTGGGCAATAGAGTGAGACCCTAACTCAAAAAAAGAAAAAAAAAGTTCATTGTGCCTCTTTGTAATTAATCCTACCTCATTCCTAGCCCTAGGAAACTACTTATCTATTTTCCATCCCCAAAGTTAGTTTTGCATTTTCCAGAATTTTAAGTAAGTGGAATCACATAGAACACTCCCTTTTTGACTGGCTTCTTTGTTGCACATACCACTGTTGAGATTCTTCCATGTTACTGCGCATTCCTTTCTCTTTACTGCTAAGGAACAGTCCATCCTATGGCCATACCACAGTTTGTTTATTCATTCATTTGTTGATGGAATTTTGGGTTGTTTTCAATTTGGCACTGTTATAAATAAAGTTGCTATGAATTTCATAAACAAAGCTTCACGTGAACATATATTTTTATTTTTATTAAGTAAATCCCTATGTGTAGAATTACTATATAATATGATAATTATATGCTTAACTTTGTAAGAAACTGCAAAATTGTTTTTCAAAGTGTGTACCATTTCACTTTCCCCTCAGCAATGTATGAGAATTATGGATGCTCTACATCTTTGCCAACATTTGACATTGTTAATATTTTTCATTTTTCAAAGCATTCTGGCAGATGAGTAGTGGTATATCATTGTAGTTTTAGTTTACATTTTTCTGGTAGTGAATAAAGCTGTGCATCTTTTTATGTGTTTATTGGCCATTTGTATATCTTTTTTTTGCCAGGCATCTTTTCAAATCTTTCAAATAATACTATATATATTCTTGATAAAAGTATTTTCTTATATAAGTGTATTAATAAATTTTTCCAATCTGTGGCATGCCCTTAATTTCTTTAATGATTTCTTTCAAAGAAAAAACATTTTTAATTTTGATGAAGTCTATCCTTTTTAAAATTTAGTTTTGTACTCTTTTCTTTTTTCTTTTTGAGTTGGACTCTAGGATAAACCCAATATGGTCATAATGTGTTATTTATTTCTGTATTTGATTTGCTAATACTTTGTTAAGAATTTTTGCATATGTTCCTTAGGGATATTATTCTTTAATTTTCTTATCTTTTAATATCTTTATTATCAGGAAAATGCTGACTTGGGAATATTAAAATGACTTTGGAAGTGTTCCTTTCTCTTCTATTTTTTTGGAAAACTTTTATGCATTACTGGTAACACTCTTTCTAAATTTTTCGTAGAATTTACCAGTTAAGTCCATCTAGGACCAGAGTTTTCTTTATAGAAAAGCTTTTAAAAATAAATTCAAATTATTTAAAATATATAAGGCTATTCAGATTTTCTATTTCTATTTTAGACAACTTCATCTGTGAGTCTTGCTTATATCCATTTTTGTTTATCACAGTTTTGGTAATGTATTACTGTCATTTTTGTCCACTTTATCTGAAATACTTGCATAAGATATTCCCTAGAATCTATATCTAGGAGTGAAATTTGAGGCTTTGTTACCTTCCACATTCTTTGTTTTCTCTTCCATTAATTTCTGATCTTATCTTTGCATTTTATTTTCATTGGGTTCATTACTTTTTTTTTCTAACTATGCCTTGCATCTTGATTTTTTAATTTACCTTTCTCTCTGAAAAAATCATTTCTTATTACAAATTTTCTGCTATCTTTCTTGTCCATTCCTCCAGTTTTGTTCTTTAGTATTTTTATTGTCATAGAGTTCTAAGTATGTTTTAACTTTATTTTTATTCCTTTTTGACTAGTATTTACTTAGATATGTATACTTTTAACTTTTCAAGTATATGGGATTTTGCATTTTAAAAATATTTTTGTTACTGATTTTATACTAGATTGCATTGTTGACAGAAAATACAAGCTGTATGATACCTACACTTTGAAATTTGTTAAGGCTTACTTTATAACCTAATATTCTTTAACTGTTGGATACATAGCTTATATATATCTATTAACTCAAGGTTGTTAAATGTGTAATTTGAGTCTATATTTATCAAATTTTTGTTCTATAGAGTTATAAATAACTAAGAGATATACGTTGAAACCTCTCATTTGAAGACTGCATTTATCCACTTCTCCTATAGTTATATCAATTTTGCTTTCTGTATTTTGATACTTTATACATTTTATATTTTATATATTTTATTGAGTCTTGCAAATTTAGAATTATCAGAATTTTCCACTGAAAGAAATTGTTTATAATTGCATTGTGACTCTCTTTAACAGTATCTTTTTCCTTAAAGACTATTTTAACTAATATCATTACAGAAACCCCAACTTTCTTATAGCAAATATTTTCCCAATATGTCCCTCTTATTATTTGAGTCCTTATGTCAGATGTGTCTCTAATAAACATGCAAATGAATCTTACATTTTTATATCTAACAGTCTCTATCTTTTAGCTGGTGAGTTCAGCTGAGTTACAGATATTGTTACCTGGACTCGTTTCCGTCACATTGCTTATATTTTCTCTTTATTTAGCTTTTTTATGTGTCTTTATTCTTCCTTCAGGTACATTGTTCGTTTCCCTTCTTTTTTAAAAAAATTTTATGGTAAAATATATATAACATAAACCTTTTTTTAAAGTCAGGGTCTTACTCTGTCACCCAGGCTGGAGTGCAGTGGCATGATAATGGCTCATTGCAGTCTCAACCTCTTGTACTCAGACCATCCTTCTGCCCCAGCCTCCTAAGTAGCTGGGACTACAGGTGCACCACCACGCATACCTGACTTATTTTTCTGATTTTTTGTAAAGACAAGGTCTTGCCATGTTGTCTATTCTGGTCTCGAACTACTGGGCTCAAGTGATTCTCCCAACTAGGCCTCCCAAAGTGCTGGGATTACAGGTGTGACCCACCACACCCAGCCATTTTAGCCATTTCTAAATACACAATTCAAGGGTATCAATTACATTCACAGTGTTGTGCAACCATCACTACTATCTATTTCCAAAATTTTTTCATCACCCTAAGCAGAAATGTGTAACCATGAAGCAATAACCCTTCATTTCTCTCTTCTCCCAGCCACTGATAATCTCTAATCCGCTTTCTGTGCTTATGAACTTGCCTATTCAAGATATTGCCCATAGCTGAAATCATGCAATCTTTCTCCTTTTGGGTCTTACATTTCTTCAAGGTTCATCAATGTTGGAGCATTATTTTCTGTGACTGAATAAATATTCCATTATATGCATATACCATATTTTATTTATCTGTTCATCTGTTGATGATACTTGGGCTTTTTCTATCTTTTGACTATTCCGATTGATGCTCCAATGAACATGGGTATACAAATATCTGTCTGAGTCCCTGGTTTTAATTATTTGGGGTATACACCTAGGAGTGGAATCTTGTTTGCTTTCTTACTTGATTACAGACCTGTGTCTAGTCTTTATTCTGTTAACAACAATTCTATGCTAAGAAAAGGAGTATGAATTTATGTGGACAGCTAGGCCTACTTGCCACAAGGTCTTTGCTCAAACACCACTTTCTTCCAGAAGTCTTCCCTGACCATTGCCACCACCCCCAACCCTCACCTCCAGCATTCCCCATCTATCTTTACTGCCTTTTAAATGATAACAAGGTCTAAAGTTAATATTTAAGTCCCTCCAAACAATACAAGCATTTTTAAAACTTTACTCTGATATCCTTCTTCCCAATTTACATGAATTCATTGTGCAGAATTAGGTTCTGCCTTCTTTTTAACCCACTATTATTAATTATTAATGGTAGGCTGGAATGACACAAATTAAATAAATAATCACAAAAGAGTATAGAGCATATGACTTACACAATAGCAAAAGAAAAAGACAAAATTTTGATTTTTAAAATGCAGAAGTATCCAAATTTTAAGTTAACTACTAGTAAAAATAGATAAGTAAAAAAATTAAATTATACCTACCTGCTCATACCTACCTACATCCTGGTAAAATGTGGTACATAATTTACTTTGACTATTCTCACAGTTTCTGAACTGTATCATCTCAAGTACCCAAAATTTCTTCTTCAATGGGTTACTTGTGGCTTAGCAGGTCAATAAGGCTCAACTATCTGTTCAGTCAACACACGGTCTTTGAGTACCTCACACATGGCATCACACTTACAGGAACTAGGGACACAGCACTGAATATACAGACCAAAAACAAATGTCTTCAAGGAGCTTGTATACAGAAAGAAAAGTAGAAATTAAAAAAACAAAGCATACAATATGCCAAATGGTGAAAGCATTCTAGAGAAAGACAAAACAGAGAGGGCAGAGAGAGAATGCTAAGGGTGAAAGCTAGGAGTAGCTACAGTGGTCAGAGAAGATTTCTTGGAGAAGGTGATGTTTAAGCAAAGACCTTGTGGCAGACAGGTTCAAAAAATTTCATATTCCCCTTCTCAGCATAGAATGGTTGTTAAGAGCTGTCATCTGAGCCAGAACTACATTTCGCAGCTCCTCTTGCATGTAGACATAACTAAGCAACTAATTATCACCAATAGAGTTTGAATATAAGTGCATTTTCTTACCTCCAACCTGGGGTTTTGATGAATCTGGTGACTTCACTGTCTCTTTCCCTTTATGCCAACTGAAGCAGAAGACTCTGAGGCTTTAGAAAAGTTTTGTTCCATAGAAATAGAACATGAGCCATATAGGTTCTTTTATATTTTCTGTATAATTAATAAGAAACAGGTAAAATTCATTTTACCAAGGCATTTTTAACCCCAATATTTCTAAATATTATTTCCACAGTTATTCAATATGAAAAATCCTGAAGAGATGCTTTCTACTATTTTTCCAGTGTGTATTTTACACTTACAGCACATTTCAAATGCTACAAGTCACTTTCCATGTACTCAGTAGCTACCTGTGGCACCATATTGGACACGAAGGGCTAGAATACAGCAGAGCAATGAGTGGAGCAATGAGATAAAAGGGGGTGGTTCCCCAATGGAGGACAGTCACCATCAACTGGAAACACCCACATTGCCTTATTCCATGAGAGAGAAATAAACGTTTTTTGGGCTTTTTTTTTTCCCAATTTTTTATTTTAAAGATGTGGGGCACACTTCAGGATTAGGTAGATAAGTGATCATCGTACAGGTAAAGTTTGGACCCCCCTCGCCTTTGGTTCTCCACTTCCCCTGGTTTGTGATCAGATACCTTTATTGATGTTATGTTTCCCACCCTCCCTACCCTGACAGTGTAGTGCTACTGCCAATCCCTTTCTTATAGTATTATGATAATGGTTCAGGGTCTGCTTATGAGTAAGAACATGGGGTACTCAGTTTTTTGTTCTGTGATAGATGACTGAGTATTATAGACTCTAAATCCATCCAAGTTGCTGTGAAGTCCATAATTTTGTCCTTCTTTATGGCTCGCAATACTCCATCGTGTATATGTACTACACTTTTTTTATCTAGTCCACTTTCAATGGGCAGCATGGTTGGTCCCATGTTTTTGCTATTGTGAATAGTGCTGCAATAAACATGCATGTGCAGTTATCTTTTGTGTAGAATGGTTTGAATTCTTCAGTTATATTCCCAGAAGGGGGAATGCTGGGTCATATAGGAGGTTGATTTTTTGATTTTAGGAATCGCCACAGTTTTCCACAGAGGTTGTGCTAGTTTACACTCCCACCAACAATGTAGAAGAAGCGTACCTGCATTCTCTCCTTTTCCCCTGTATCTTGATTTGCTAGGATCTTGTTGAGAATTTTTGCGTCTATGTTCATCAGGGAAATTGGCCTGTAGTTTTCTTTCTTTGTTGGATCTTTACCCAGTTTGGGTATCAATGTGATGTTAGCTTCATAAAATGATTTGGGAAGAGAAAATAAACTTCTTTTATGTTTGGTGTATAAGAATGTGACTGTCTTTTGCATGTTTATTTTGTACCCTGAGACTTTGCCAAAGTCCTTTATCAGTATAAGGAGGTTTTTGACAGATTCTCTTGAGTTATTGATGATGGCCATCCTGACTATAGTGAGGTGGTATCTCAGTGTGGTTTTGATTTGCATTTCTTTGACAATTTGAGGCTGAGCATATTTTCATGTATCTGTTGGCTGCTTATATGTCTTCTTTAGAGAAGTGTCTATCTTTTGCCTACTTTTTAACGGGGCTGCTTGGTTTTTTTCCTTTTGGCACGTTTGAGTTCCTTGTAGACTCTGGATGTAGGCCTTTGTCAGATATACAGTTGGCAAATATTTCCATTCTGTGGGCTGTCTCCCACTCTCATGATGGTTTCTTTTGCTTTACAGAAGCTTTTCAGTTTGATGAGGTCCACTCATCTATCCTATCTCTTATGGCATGGGTACTTGGGGTTTTGATCAGGAATTGGTTGCCAGTTCCAATTTCCATAAGGGCACCCCCTGCATTTTCTACAATACTTATAGTTTGAGATTTTAAGTTTAGGTCTTTGATCCATTTAGAGTTTATTATTGTGTATGGTGATAGGTAAGGGTCATGTTTCAATCTTCTGCATGTGGTCAGACAGTTTTCCCAGCACCATTTACTGAGTAGGTTTTCCTCTCCCCAGCAGTTGTTGGTGGAGGCTTTGTCAAAGATGAGTTGTTTGAGAAATTGAGGTTTTGCTTCCAGAATCTCTATCCTGTTTGATTGGTCTGTATCCCTGTTCTTGTACCAATACCTGGCTGTTCTGATTATTGTAGCCTTATAGTAAAGTTTAAAGTCTGGAAGTGTGGTACCTCACCCTTTGTTTCTTTTGCTGGAGATTAATTTGACTATTCGTGGTCGCTTATGTTTCCATATAAATTTATATATTGATGTTTCCAGGTCTGAGAAGTATGATTTTGGAAGCCTAATAGGTATTGCATTGAATCTGTAGATTGCCTTTGGTAGTATGAACATCTTAACAATGTTGATTCTTCCCATCCATGAGTATGGAATATATTTTGATTTCTTTGAGTAGTGTTTTATAGTTGTCATTGTAAAGGTCCATCACTTCTCTGTTTAGGAAGAGGGTGAAGTATTTTTTTTTCCTTTTTTCTTTTTTTTTTTTGGCTATTGTGAATGGGACTGTGCTTTTTATTTGGTTCTCTGCCTGTTTGTTGTTGGTGTGTAAGAATGGGTGACTGTCTTTTGCATGTTTATTTTGTACCCTGAGATTTTGCCAAGTCCTTTATCAGTATAAATAGGTTTCTGACAGATTCTCTTGGGTTTTCAAGGTATAGAATCATATTATCAGCAAAGAGGGACAACTCGACTTCCTCTTTTCCTCTTTGGATATTCTTGATTTCCTTCTCTTGTCTAATTGCTCTAGCTAGGACGTCCAACACGATGTTGAATAGGAGGGGTGAGAGTGGGCAGCTTTGTTTTGTTCCAGTTTTCAGGAGAAATGATTCAAATTTCTGTCCATTTAGTAATATGTTGGCTGTGGGACACACTTACTATTTTGAGGTATATTCCCTCTTATATTCCCTCTATGCCTAGGTGTTCAAGGGTTTTTATTATGAAGGGATGCCGGATTATATCAAAAGCTATGTCTGCATCTAGTGATACAAGCATGTGGTTGTTGTTTGACACATTTAATTACAATTATGGTTTTATGGATGTCGAAGCAGTCATGTATCCCAAGGATAAAGCTTACTTGGTCATAGTGGATGATTTTTGAGATGTGTTGTTGGATCCAATTTGCTAGGATCTTGTTGAGAATTTTTACATCTATGTTCATCAAGCAAATTGGCCTGTGGTTCTCTTTCTTTGTTGGATCTTTACCCAGTTTGGTTATCGATGTGATGTTAGCTTCATAAAATGATTTGGGGAGAGGAAATAAATTTCTTTTATGTTAAGTTTCCAAAATTTTGAGGTTTGTTTTAGAAACTGATTCATTAAAGTGGCATATCAAAAATTAAAATATAGGGCTTTGTCTTTGCAATTAGGTAATAGATGGCTCAAAATAGATATTAGAATCTGGAAAGTAGAAACTCGTGTTATGTAGTAAAAAAATAATTAACTATGGACACTTGTAAGACAAAAACAAGTATGTAGTGAGCCTGTAGCATTAGAGGAAGTGGTTTGAAAGATGCAGAATGCCAATAACTGCTATATTAGTCCACTAGGACTGCCATAATAGAATACTACAAAGCAGTATTTTCAACAAGAGAAATATTTTTTCTCACAGTTAGGGAGGTGGAAAGGCCAAAATCAATGTGGTAGCAGCATTGGTTCTGGTGAGGCCTCTCGCCTTGGCTTGCAGACAGCCACCTTCTCACTGTGATCTCACATGGCCTTTTCTTTGTGCATGTGCACTCCTGAGTTTCTTCCTTTTCCTATAAGGACACCAGTCCTATTGGATTAGGGTCCCACTCTTATACCTCATGTAACTTTAGTTACTTCCTTGAAATCCTTATCACTAAATATAGTTACTTTGGGGGTCAGGACTTCAACATACAAATTTTGAAATACACAATTTGGGCCATAAAAGATGTTGAATGTACCTCTCTTATCTTGAACAAGGATTACAAGAAAGAAATGTGCCCAGGAAAGAATTGGTGGGGTGCAAGTACAAACAAAAGATAATTAAAAAATCTAGAAATCAAGGTGAGTATGATGCTTTGCAGGTTTAGAAAGCTGACTGCTTCTAGACACCAAGCAGTAGGAGACAAGACCCAAAATGCTTTGTGCAAAAACACCCTTGAGTTGTTTGGTTAGGCAGAGATTTGCATGGCTGAAGCAGAGATCGTGGTAACTGTTCTCTTGCCACCAGCCCTAGTGCTTTGAGAAGCCTCAAATTAGCCACATTAAATTAAGAGAAAGAAGTGCAGGGCAAATAAATATAAGGAAAGAAATAGAGCAGGCCTAAAAATCATTTCTAGGGAAAAACATTGGATATGGTTACTGGCACATTGAACTGACTGGAAATCAAGGGAATAATGTTTCAAAAAAAAAAAAAATCACAGAAATAGTGAGCTAGGACTTAAAAAGATATGACTATAAAACTTCCTCCTGGGATATCAAATATCAACCAGCAAACTCCAATAAGAACAAATTCCTTGATGCCAACTGCAAATATTGCAGGAAAGGATAATGGACAAGAAAGAACATGGAACCACAGAACAGGGAACAAGGAAGTTTCATGCATCATTACATATTCAGACTACAGTTAAGGAAGGAATCTCCTTCACCTCAAGGGCAGGGAGATTCCATGATGCCCACACAGTCAGGTTCCTCATTGCCATGAACCAGTTGCTGCCATAGATTGTCCAGTCATTCCTTTTCTTAATAAGAATTTTCATTGTGCCTATCTTGTTCCTACTCCCTATTTTCCATATGAGGATTGGCAAAGTGGTAGACAACATGTCTTTGAATTCATAAGTCTCTTAGCCAAAGGAGCCACCTTGGCCAGAGTTCCTGGACTTTGTCTTGTATGTGGTACTTTGGTGCTACTTTTGTTTGTCATCTTTAGGGAAGGGGGCACATGGATATTTGGTGGCTTGAGGGCAGACTATGGCAGAAATGGCTAGCTGCCCTTTGAGTTCTTACCCTTCACTCTTAATGTTAGTTTCTTGCTGAAGAGCCAGTGACTATAGTCAAGCTCCCCTCAAATCCAGTGTGGCCAAGAGGATGTCATTTGAGTGTTGTATGCTTTGCCTACTGTCTTTTTCCTCTTCTATAAGCTGGAAACAAGACTTGGGGGCCTGTCTAAAGATACTGCTAGAGCACCAGGATGGAAGGAGCCTGGGACCCAGAGTCACCACATGCAGGAAAGCCACCTGCCATCCAGGGACATCATTATCAAATCATTACACAAGTGAGAGATAAACTTTTTTAATTCACTGAAATTCTGAGGTTTCTCCAGGATAGAAACTAGCAATACCTTAATTAATATGCCTCTGAAAGAAGTGAAGAAAGCTATGGGGCTCTCTGGACAAAAAGTATTTCGAGCAGAGGGAATAATAAATGCATGTTTCTGAGGCAGAAGAACAACAAGTGGGTCCCAGGATCAGCAAGGAGTCAAGTGTGGTTGAAGCAAAGCAAACAAGGGGAAGAATTGAAGGTGATGAGATCAGAGCGGTAAAAAGAAACCAGATCGTTCAGAGGTCACCAGTAGGACTTGGGCCTTTACTTTGAATAAGTTGAGGAATTATTAAAATATTTGGAGCAGAATGGAGACATTATCTGACATTTTAGTTGGATCACTGTGGTTGCTGTCTAGGAACAAGTTACAGAGGGGCAACAAGCAGGGAGGTCAGTTTTGAGACTATTAAAACAATCCAGGGCAGAGGTGACAGACAGTGGCTTAAAATTGGGTGCCGGTGCTGGGGGTGATAAGCAATATTTGGATTTGGATGTATCTTTAAGCTAGTGCCAAAGGCTCCTTGCCAGAAATTCAGGTATAAAGAATATTTATGCTTTAGCTGGCTCACTTCAGAGAGAACTATATATGCACTGAGAGTTGGCTCCCCCAACTCATAAAATGCTTGGTGTCCTCTACTGAAAAAGGCCCCACCAGTGCATAATAGTATTATTGTTTCATTGCAAGTATTAATAATTAATGTGTCAAAGGAAAATAAAACTAACTGAAGGTTTTATGAATGTTTCTGAGTTACCCAGCCCATAAATACTTTTCATTGAGATTTAATGCTATTAATATATACTCATCTTTAGTGCCGTCTTTCATATTAAGCATGAGATTGCCATTGCTTTGAGAGATAAGATTGGGGTTCTTTCAAACAGCCAACTATGATTGTTTCAACACAAATAAACAAAAAATTAAGCTACCTTTAGTAGTCAGGGTTCTCCAGAGAAACAGAGGCAACAGAATGTATATGTAGAAAGAGTTTTAGTTTAAAAAGTTGGGGCCAGCATAGTCACTCACACCAGTAATCCCAGCAATTCAAGAGGCCAAAGCAGGAAAATCGGCTTAGCCCAGGAGTTCAAGATCAACCTAGCCCACATAGCAAGGCCTTGTCTCTACAAAAGAAATCAAAAAATTAGTCAGGTATGGTGACCCCCATCTGTAGTCCCAACTACGCCAGAGGCTGAGGTGGAAGGATCACCTGAGCTCAGGAGGTCAAAGCTACAGTGAGCCAGGATCAGGCCAACGCACTCCAGCTTGGGAGACAGAGTGAGATCCTGACTCATGAAGGAAAAAAAAAAAATGACTCATACAATTGTGGAGGTTTGGTAAGTCCAAAATCTGATAAAGAGGGCTGGCAAGCTGAAAGTCAGGGGAGAGTTGCAGTTTGAGTCCAAAGACAGTCTGCTGGATGAACCAGGAAGAGCTGATGCTGCAAATGAAGTCCAAAAGAAGAATTGCCTCTTGCCACAGGAAGGTCAATCTATTGTTCTAGTCAGGTCTTCAGTTGATTGTATGAGGCCTGCCCACACTACCAAGGCCAACCGGCTTTGCTCGAAGTCCACCGGTTTCAGAGCAAAATTTCAATCAAAGTCCCTATCTTAGTCCATTTTCTCTTGCTATGACCAAATGCCTGGATTGGGTAATTTATAAAGAAAAGAGATTTGGCTCACAATTCTGATGATGGGAAGTTCAAGATTGAGAGGCTGGACCTGGTGAGGGTCTTTTTGCTGCATCATTATGTGGCAGAAGGCATCACCTGGAGAGAGAACATGTAAAAGACAGAAAATTGAGCCAAACTCAAACTCATCCTTTCTATTCCTGAAATCCACTCCAGGAATAACAAAACCACTCCAAAGGTAATGCAATAATGCACACAGGAGGGCAGAGTCCTGATGGCCTAATCACATATTAAAGTCCCTATCTCTTATAATGGCAATTAAATTTCTTTTTGTAAAATTTTTATATTAACACTCCTACTGTTCCAAGGCAATTACATTTCAACATAAGTTCAGAGGGGATAGTCAAACCATAGCAGCACCTTTATAGAAACATTCAGAATAATATTTGACCAACTATCTAGGCATCATGGCCCAGACAAGTTGACACGTAAAATTAGCCATCATAAAATTTCCATTTAAATAGGAAACTTCAAGATGTCATTTTTACAGTCATAAAACTCAGTGAAGCTTGCCTCTCATCAGCCTCATAGACTGTACTATGGATTTCTTTTTTTGCTGTCTAATTACATATTTAACAAAAGAATCATTAGATAATGGTAAGAACCTAATTATTTTCTTACTGTTGTGCAAATTTTAATTCAATCTTTTTTCTTTTTTTTTTACATTTTAGCACTATAGCTACAACATGTGGTATCCTACATTGGCAAAATTATCTTCTTTCTTTTCTTTATAATATAATCTCAATTCTGCGTCAGATGAGCTTGTAATTTTTAACTCCTTTAAAAGCATCATTAGAAAAAAGAAAAATCATTTAAATGACTGTATTATTCTTCAACTAGCACTTTTACTTGGTTTATGTTGACAATGACTGAGGCGGGATATTTTTGCCATTTTTAAATTTTAAAAAAAGCACAAGATTACAAAAAATGAGGGGGAAAGCACGACTGTAGTTCCAGCTAAAAAAATACTCTAGCATTAAGTCACTGTGATTGCAGACATCAGTAAAATATATAATAACCACCAGATAAGTAAAGAAACCAGTAAAATGAAAAAAAAAATTCTAGTTGGAATTCCTAGCAAATTTCAGCAAACTTAAGGAAATAGTAAAAGTGGTCACATGGGAAAATTATTAAACAATAAGAAATCCAGCAAAACTGACTATTGAGAATAAGAAGAGATTCTCCTTTGAATCAAAAGAATAGACAGAATTTAACTCCACCAGCTTTAAAAAAAATGTGGAATAGCTGAAATAAAGAGAAATTTTGTTGCTGTTGTTTTTCATCGGAGTCTCACTCTGTTTTCCAGGCTGGAGTGCAGTGGCGTGCTCATGGCCACCGCAGCCTCGACCTGCAGGGCTCAGGCAATGCTTCTGCCTCAGCCTTTCAAGTAGCTGGAACTACAGTCATGCACTATGATGTCTGGCTTATTTTTTAATTTATTGTAGAGATGAGGTCTCACCAAATTACCCAGCCTGGTCTCGAACCCCTGAGCTCAGGCAGTTCTGTCACCTTAGCCTCCCAAAGTGCTGGGATTACAGGCTTGAGCCACCACACCCCGCAATAAAGAGAAATTTGACATACAGACACAAAGAATATTAGGCTGCCTTACTAAATATGCATAGGCTATCTGAACATGGTGGCTCACTCCTATAATACCAGCACTTTGGGAGGCAAAAGTAGGAGGATCATTTGAGCCCAGGAGTTCAAGACCAGTCTAGGCAACATAGCATGACCTTGTCTCCACAAAAAAAAAAAAAAATTAGCCAGGTGTGGTGGCACGCCTATAGTCCCAGCTACTCAGGAGGCTGAGGCAGAGCTTGAGCCCAGGAGTTGGAGGCTGATGTGAGACAGAACAGTGTCACTGCACTCCAGCCTGGGCAACAGAGTGAAATCATGACTCAAAAAAAAAAAAAAAAATACACACACACACATATATATATATGAAGGAAGAAATGAGTGAATGAAACAAAATGGATGCTAGAGATGCACTGGCCTGGTAAGACTTTGTTGGAGGATGAGAGGAGGATATAAGAGAGTGCCATCTCCTGCACTGTGACAGTAGCACCTTGCAGAATGAGTAGCAGGAGCAGGTAGACGCAGTAAAGATCCAGGTCTGGCATCAGCTGATGGCAGCAACAGGAGTTGGCACCGTTGGTGTTAGTTACATGATTACTCTTTCCAGGAACAGTTTGCATTTTAACAGAGATTTTGTGTAGACAATACTTTAACCTTTGTACATTAACATTTCCCCATGATTGTTTAGTGAAGGCCATTTAGGTTCAATACCCACAACCACTGGTTTTTCCAAGATAGAAAGCCTTACAATGAAGTGGCTCTAGGTTGATCACTTTGGCTTGATATTTTTTAACAGTCTCATTACTAATGTGTAGATGTAAATATGATATTTAATGAATAGACTTGTATTCAACATCACCAAATAAAGAAATAAAAACACAGGTTTAGGAATATTCTTACATACCCACATTGAGTGATTAGAAGTCAGTAGCAAATAGTTTTAAGAGAATATACTAAGTGTCCAATGAGTATTTAGAATAACAGAATTAGCAGGTTCTTCAGAGGTCTAAATGTTATTAAAATAATGCTATTTGCTAGGTATAAAAAGTTTAATTCAGCCATTTAATTCTAAGCTTTAAAAAAAATGAAGGTCACAAGATCACTTTGGCCTGATGTTTTTTAACATTCTCATTATTAATGTATGGATGTAAATAAGAAATTTAATGAGCAGATGTGTATTCAGTTTCACCAAATATGGGAGTAAAAACATGGGTTCAGTAATATTCTTACATATCCACACTGAGTGATTAAAAGTCAAATACATTTAAGAGGATGCATTTAAGTGTCCAATAAGTATTTAGAATGACAGAATTAGCAAGTTCTTCAGAGGTCTTACAAATCAACCCCACCACTTTACAGTGAAAACAGGCTGGGGGAGGCAACACCTCTTGTTCCACGTCACATAGCAAATTCATGGCCAAACTCTATATTACACAGCAAATTCATGGCCAAGCTCTATCTTGAATCCGTTGCTACTTCTCAAAGTTCCATCCCTTCTGGATAAGATTCTAGAAACTAAAAGAAAGCTTGTGTTCCCTATTTTCTTCAGAATATCAGTTCCAGGGAAGCAGTTCATTCCATTTTAATTGCACCAACTGGGCAAACTGTGGTATCTCAAACAACCATGCCCAAACCTGCAGCATAAATTCAGTGTCAGGTAAAGGACTTCCCCATCATACACTCTCCATTCTCACACTAACCCCAGAAACACCCAACTCAAAAGTCATCCCATCTGCTGTGGTCTGTAATATTTGTTTCAGCACAACTCCTTTCCCCACCCCTGCCTTCAGCACGCACACACAAACATACAGGTGCACACATGCACGCCAAATGTACTATCTTTTCATTCGCTAAGAATGCAAATCACATGACTTTTAAGAAAACTGACCTAGCCCTGTAGTGCTAAGGATTACAAGGAGTCTATAAAAGATAGAGAATGAATTCCCCCTGCTCCCTTCGGGACATATAATCACAGCTGAGGCACCTCCCTTTAAACAACTGGACATCTGGATGTCATTTGAGATGAGAACCATAATTGCCCTCTGGTATTTTCTTTTTACTGTTGCTAAAATCATGAGCAGGAACAAGTCATGGACTCATTCTCCTTTTGACATTGCATGTGATTTGCCAAGGATACATGTTTTGCTTTCTCTGAACTCACTATCAGTTAAAGAAGCACATGCGTCACATTCTCAGACCCATGAATAGCTAAAAACAAAGTCCATTTTAAAAGGCAGCCCACTGTTTAAGAACAAAGGCACTCAAAGAAATTTGAGAATGGCCAGAATGCTAAACCAAGATTCCTCTGTTACCTGTGTGGCGAAAAATCAGTTTCCAATTCTCTTCTGTGACCACTTTGGAGAACAGATGTCACATCAAGATGACAATTCCTGCAGTGGAAGAAGAAAAGGAAAATAGTTGAGAAAGTTGATACATGAACAGGACACCTCAAACTATCTCGCACAAGAGCTAACAGATAAGAATTTTACTTCACTGTAGTATATTCTTTTTGTAAAGTGTGACATATCTCTTTTTTCTTTAAAGTGTTATAAATCTTGAAATTTTAAAACCCAAAAGCGTAAAACACTGTTCACAGGTTTGAGAAGTGGCGGTCTTTGGCAGAGATGAATGTCAGACATTACCTGTGCATATTCTCCTTGTTATTCACTCTTCTGTTATTCCTCCGCCCCACCCATTGGATGTCTCATTTACAACCTCAACTCCTTCCAAAAACCCCAGTGACATAACCATGAACAAGCAAGACCCAGCCCTTGAAATCTCTGTGCTTGCTCCAGAGGTTAGCTCACCTGCCCAGCCCTTCCTGTCCTCATTGATGGGACCCAAAGTTCTGTTTCTGAAACAACTGAGTAAGAAGCATCCAAGGGAATCAATAAAAGGATCCTACAACTAGCATGATGCTAAGGAACAAGACACTAAACAAATTAAAAATAATTGACACCCAAGTCCAATTCCAGGTCAAGTAAGTTAGAAATCTCTGGATGTGGGAATCAGCTACTGGTATTTTCCCCAGATGATTTTAAAGAACCACAAAATTAGCACAACCCAGAACCTTGAGGATTGGTGTATATGTAGTACTATCCTTTTCCAAAGTCAATGACTTTTCAAGCAGAAATTATTGAGATAGAACCATAACATATTTTGATTACCATAAGAGCTGGTAATGGCAATTTTTAAATATACCTATAAATTCTTTGATATTTCTCCTATTAAGAGGTGAGGTGCAGGTCCTCTCCCCTTGAATATGGGTAGACTTTTGACTGCTTCATCCAAAATAATGGAAATGATGCCAAGTTAGTTCCTAGGCTATGTCACAAAAGATGATGAGATGTCTACTTTGCCAGCTGGGACAAACATTTTGGATCCCCGGAGCCACAGTGGAAGAAGTCCAGCCATCTTAAGCTCCCATGCTATAAGTAAGTCAAGCAATCTGTAGTTGTAGTAACAAATTACCACAAACTGGCTGACTTAAGAAAACAGAGATTTATTCTCTCACAGTTCTGGAGGCCAGAAGTCAAGGTGATCATAGGTCACACTTCCTCTGGGGCTCTTAGAG
The DNA here is from genome assembly GCF_000164805.1 of Carlito syrichta. NCBI lineage: Eukaryota > Metazoa > Chordata > Mammalia > Primates > Tarsiidae > Carlito > Carlito syrichta. The sequence goes on from NW_007253391.1 coordinate 30,432, forward strand.
GACAATCTGTCCTTTGCTTCTTTCAGCTGTGGTAGCTGATGGCAAATCCTTGACATGTGGCCCTCAGTCCAAGCCACATGGAGAGACTCCATGTGGAGACTCTTCTAGATGCCCCACCCTAGTTCCCAGTCAACATCAACCATCAGCTGAATAAGTGAGAGATTGACAGATTCGTTATGAATTCTGGGATGTAAAATCATCAACACAAGTCCATGTGTTGGAATAACGTCTCTGAATTTGTCCATTAAACATTCATTCTCCAGTTTTCCTTCAAATCTAAGATAACTCTTACTTAATAAAAAGATGTCCCTGAAGCTACATATTTAACTGAGTTTTTCTTTATTTGAATGGGTGCTATGTTTGTATTAAAATAGAAAAATTATTTACTCTGAAAATGCTATGAAAATGTCTGTAACATAAAACTGCCTAACCTCAAAGAAACAACCACTAGCATTTTGAAATATCAGAGAAATCAATGGACCATAATAATCTGAATGTTTATCTGGAAGGATGAGGGGTGGCCCCCAAAAACGTACATCCATGTCCTAATCCCCATAACATATAAAGGAACACTACATTTTGGGGGAAAGTGTCTTTGCAGATGCAATTAAATTTAGGATCTTGAAATGAGATCACCCTGGATTATCCAGGTGACACCTAAATTCAATGCCAAGTGTATTTATAAAAGACACACAGGGGAGATTTATCAGAAAAAGAAAAGTCAGCATGACCACAGAGACAGAGATTGGACTGAGGGTCACATGTCAAGGATTCGCCAGCAGCTACCAGAAGTTGAAAGAAGCAGAGGACAGATTCTCCTCTAAGAGCCCCAGAGGAGGTGTGACCTATGATCACCTTGACTTCTGGCCTCCAGAACTGTGAGAGAATAAATGTCTGTTTTCTTAAGCCAGCCAGTTTATGGTAATTTGTTACTGCAACCACAGAAAAATAATGCAGTTGGAAAAAATATTTCCTCATCTAAATTTTCTGCTTCTACATACATGTAAAATTTAATAAGTTGCAATTTTATTCTTTAAACTTCTCTTTATGCTTCCACCTACGAAATATTTTTCAGTTCAAAATATTATTTCTATTAATAAAATGTCAAATTTTTGTTACTATTGTTTTTCTTTGTTTAACGTCATGCATACTTTTTTTCTTTTTAACGTGTGACCAAGTGATTGTTAGGCTGTAGTTACCATCAATCTAGAATACAAAGTGAAGGACTTGATTGAACATTCTGAATTCTGCTGAGAGTTCATTTAAAATACATATATTTGGAGGGTAAGGGGTAGAGAGTGGAACCTTGGTATAGAAAAGATAATAAGGAGAATGATACCATTGCTGTGAAGTATATAGTTCATAGAGAAATGTCCGTAGACATGCTTTAAAAAAGGCGGTCTCAAATTCCAATTGAGGACTATCGTACAAAACACTTGAGCAGTACTCCGCAAAAGTGTCCAGAACATCAAAAACAAGGGAGGTATGAGACATTGCCACAGTCTGGAGGAGCCTGAGACATGAAAGCTAAAAGTAATGAGGTATCCTGGAACAGAAAAAAGATTTTAAGTAAAAATTAAGGAAATCTTAATAAAGGAATAACTTTAAAAATAATGTACCAATATTGGGACATTAATTTTAGCAAATATACTATACTAGTGTAAGATGCTAATAGTGGGTGGAATTAGGTGCTGGATGTATGGGAACAGTTTGTAGACTCCGTTTTTCTGTAAATCAAACTATTCTAAACAATAAAGTCTATTTAAAAAAAAAAAAAAAAAAAGGTTGCCTCTACCAACATTCACATTTTAAATAACAAATTAATGTTGAAGGAAGTGAAACATTTAATACAAATCAGTAGTGTCGAGGAAAATATCTCGACTGTTTCCCAAAATGCTAGCCCATATTGCGGAGAATTACTTTTTTAAAAATAAGGCTTTTCTCCCTCCTAGTTATTTGCAATGTTCCAAAAAGGGAATACCAAGAAACACTTCCGGATTTGCAAAAAAATATTAAAAAAAAAAAAATTCGTTTGGCTTCCAGTCCAGTTTCCAGGGCTAACTGGCGTGCCATCTGCTCGCAGCCTAGAGCGTAACCATGGTTCACGTGTCACCCCAGCGTTCGGGTGTTGGGAAGTTTGTCCCAGCAAGTCTGGACAACTCCGCTTCCGCGCAGGTTGCTGGGGGGGGGGGGGGGGGGGCGGGGGGAGAGCAGCAGCATCCAGTGTAGATCGTTTTTCCAAACTCCATCTGCTGTTCCTCCCCTGGCGGTGCCCGCGGTCTCAGGGCGCGGCA
>NW_007253391.1:33132-78226 GCF_000164805.1 Carlito syrichta
GGAGCGCTGGCGCTGCCTGGACGCCGCGGGGTCCCCCTCTGCACGGGGCACTCGGCGCGGGGGTCTGCGCGTCCAGCTCTTTGCTTCCGATGTCGCCACCCGGCTGCTGATCGCCCTAGCTCCTTCCCGCATCGGTGTGAGGCCACCGGGGTCCCTGTAGAGGCAGGAAGCTCCCTTCGCGAAGCGGGAGTAAGTAAGCGTGCGGCCCCGGCGCGGGTGGGGAGGCGGGAATTGGGGGCAAGGGAACCCCTCCCGCCCCGGCTGCCACCCCTCCTCCGGCTGGAGGTGGATCAGGGTGTTTCTGCCACGAGACCAGGCGCGCAGGGTTGTGCCAGGACCAGCTCTACCTGCGGCCAGGCGGTAGAGGGGATTTGCCCATCTCCGCGATTTGGGGGGTTTCATTGGAAGAGTTTATTTTGGGGGTCTGCTTGGAGGCCTGGGGAGGGCTTGCACTGAGCGCTGAGTGGGTTTGGTCAACGATCAGGTTTCCTTCCCCCATGATTCAAACCCCTTCAACGCCGAATTCCTCCCAGTTCTTTGCGCCAAAATTAACTGACCTGGGAGACCCTGTACTTTCTGACAGATTTGCCCTACACCTTCCTGACTTGGTAACTTTATTTTACCCTGTTGTTTTCCATAAAGAATTCCTATACTTGTAGGGTTTTTTTTTTTCTTCCTAGATTTTCAGTATTACTAACCACGCTTTAGGTATTTGTGTTTGTTCATGTGAGTTTCAGAAAGCTGGAAGGTGACCACTCCTGAAAATTCCCAGGTAGTGTTTAGGGAAGGGGAAGTTCATGTTCACCAACAAGTCATAAACACGTAGATGTTTTTATTGGGGGAAAAAAAATCTAATTGTAAAATTGTTTTCTAATGTCGTTGTGCATTACAGATGGAAGTAAATTGTTTAACACTAAAAGACCTGATCAACCCCAGGCAGCCCAGACTAGATTTTGCAATTGATGATGGGGAAAATGCACAAAAGGTAAGCACCCATAACTACCTTAATCTCTTAACACAGAATGGATGGTGATGTCTAATTCTATTTAGTATTCCAGCATGCCACATGTATTTGTCTTAGAAACATCACGATTCATTTTGATAAATATTATAGAAACATGCTTTTTAAAAATTGGAGTCTTCCGAGCCATTATTGTTGCTATTCTACTCTCAGTCACAGTGCAATGAAAAAAAAGGCTAGGTTAATGTAAAGTTGTAACCAGTTTATACAAATCAAAGATATGCTGGACACAGCAATCAAGTTTGTAATACAGTTGTCAAGGGAGGTTTAGCTAATGCTCTTTAGGAATGTTAAGCCTCAGTTCCCAGGAAAATAGACTCTTGTAGTTATAAACGCTGGATTATTAAAATGCTGTGAAATGTCTTCATACCAGTGAACCAGTTCCTAGAAGCTGTTCCATTCACTCAACAGTATGACCTGCACCCTACTCTGAATATTTTACAGTGCTCCTCCTTAGTTTTGCACTGAACCTTTCCCTGCCTTTTTTGCATCCCTTGTAGCAAAGACCAAGGTGGTGTCTTCAAGAAACATTATAAAGTAAACTGGCCATAACCATGTCTAAACTACCTTAGCATTTTAAAGCAGTGGCTGATAGATATAACAAACCCAGTATTAGAAACTTTGAATATAAATCTGTGAGCAGCAATTTCCTTGGGCATTGCAATTCTCTGAGCTCCTGATCTTATTTTTAGGCTTAGAATTGATAATGAAACTGCGTGGTTGCAAAACACCTGCTTTATGCACCCTTGAAGAATACTTGATGATTGTTAATTTTGGATAGGTATAAAACTATGCTTTTCCAAGGGTTTTTTTTCCAGAATTTTGATTTATTTGTGTTAAGAAGGAAAAGAAGTAGAGTGGTCGCCCTTATCCATGGGGGATATGTTCCAAGATGCCCAGTGGATGCCTGAAACTGTGGATAGTAGTGAACCCAATTGCCCATAAATCAGAACGTAGTTCATGCCTTCCCCTCCACAAATGTAATACCTTTTCCATCTTAACTTAGAACTTCTCATACACTATGGCTGAAACTATTGCAGTTTGAGGTACGACGGCAAAACTTGCATGAAGTTCTATTTTATTCTTAACAATTACACAGATAGGAGATTCATTCTTAGAGTAGATCTTAGCAACCTGAGCATACAATTTTTCTTCTTTCCTTGGGTCAAAAACTGTCACCTTTTCACTTTTAAAGGAAGCACTTTTCTCTTTGTCATATCCAAATTGCCAGCATCATTACTTTTATGTGTTAGAGCCGTTATGAAGTCTAATGAGGGTTACTTGAGTCACATCAGTTTTTCTCCACACCTGTTAGAATGTGAAAGCTCAACTGGACACAGCACTTACTGATGCTGTGAGGCCATGATAGTCTGATAACCAATACAGCTACTCAGTGGCTGATGCGCAGGTAGCAGCTACAGTGTGGACACACCAGTCAAAGGGATGGTTCACGTCCTGGACAGGATGGAGTGGGATGGCACAAGATTTCACTACACTACTCAGAATGACACACAATATAAAACTCATAAATTGTTTATTTGTGGAGTTTTTCATTTCATATTTTTGCACCACAGGTGACTTAAACCCCAGAAAGTGAAACCACAGATATAGGGATGACTACTATACACCAAAGCATTATTATTTTGAAGATGACTTTTTAAAAAATTACCTAAGCCGAGCTCGGTGGCTCAGCCTGTAATCCCGCGCCTTTGGGAGGCTGAGGTGAGTGGATTGCCTGAGCCCGCGGGTTCGAGACCCGCCTGGGCAGCGAGACCTCATCTCTACAATAAATCAAAAAATCAGCCGGGCGTGGTAGCGCACGCCCGTAATTCCGGCTACTCGGAAGGCTGAGGTGGAAGGATCACCAGAGCCCAGCAGGTCAAGGCTGCGGTGGCCGGGAGCGGCCACTGCACTCCAGTCTGGGCGACAGAGTGAGACTCCAACTCAAAAAAAAAAAAAAAATTACATAAGCCACATGAGGGTAGAAATGCCCAGACTTAAAGTATATACGAGAAGAGACCCAAAAAACCCAGAATTTATTTATTAAAAATTGTGTATTCATTCTTACATATTTAAACTTCAGTCACCTTCAAAGCACACTGCTTGATGCAATATGCCTGTCGAGATGCTTTTTCCACTGCTCAAAATAGTTTTTGAATTTGTCAGTTTTGACACCTTTTAGTGCTTCTGCCGTTTTTTGTTTCACCTCTTCCACATGGGCAAAAAATTTCCCTTTGAGAATTTTTCATCTGATAAAACAAGTCACTCGGAGCAAGATTAGGTGAGGGTGGGGTATGGGGGTCATGATGTTTTTGGTCGAAAACTGCTGAACATTCGGTGTGGGCAGGTGTGCTCATAAATCACCCATTATAAAGTGGGTAAATGCGTTGAAAGAATCTTAAAAAAAAAAACTCACTGAAGCTGAATACAACTGCTCACAACAATGCTAGCTAGTATACTGATACCAATGGGTTCCTAGAATACTTATCTAGCAAGGGAAACCTGTACTACAAGAGTCCTGCTCTCCAAAAAATATTCTGTGTTTTTTTGGGTTCTCCCTTGTATTCTGAGTTTTGGCTTTGAGAGTATCAGAGCAAAACTTTGTTTTTCCCTTCTAACTTAGAATATTCAGCCTTGAAAGAAAGTGTATACATACATTTATATAAAGTCAAGTTCAGTGCACCACATGTAGTCTTTTTGGGTCAGTGATTTTCATCAAGTGCCTTCAACAAGGTCCCTTCTTCAGCATCAGTCAGTGACATGTCAGGTGAGCCTTCACATTCTAATGGGTATGGAGAAAAACTGAGTGACTCAAAAGAGTTTGTGGAAGTGGTTTAAATGTTTGAAATAGAATATATGAGCAGAGATTATGTGACCTCACAGAGAAGGCAAGAGACAAGAACAGAGTGCTTCAGCAGGGATACTAGGAGGGGTGTTTCTCTCTTTTTTATGTTGCTATGAAGTAAAGGAGGCTTTCTAGAGATGGTGAGAACATGAGGTTTGAAGCCACAGGGTGCAGGCTTTGATTTCCTGCTCTGCCATTTATTAGCTAGGTGACCATGAACAAATATATTTATAAGGTTTTTCAACAAATATTGATGTTCCAGATGCTAGGGATATAGTGATTTAATGAGTCTGCTGACCTTACTAAGCCTATGTCTTCTTCCATAAATTAGATTTAATATATAGCACCTCCCCCATTGGGTTTTTGTAAAGTGCCCATCAGCACAAACTCTTCACACTGTGCTGAATCCAACTCACAGCCCAAAGATTACAAAAACATTATTATGTGACGCAGGTTCTGCCCTCCATTACCTGAGAGTTTCCAGGACCCAAACGTAAAACTAGCCAACTGTACTATGATTTGGTTAAGTGCCATAACAGCAGTGGGAACAAAGTGCTTGGGCAGAACGGAGGAGGAAGAAATAAATTCATGGGGAGTCCAGAGAGCACTAAAAGGCTTCACAGACAAGAGAGCATTTGACTTAAGCCTTCATGGATGAGAACAGATCAACCTACAAGAAAACAAGAGTGAGCCAATGGACATTTTAGGCAGAAGGAGCAGCATGAGGTGAGGGCAAAGAATGTTCAAAAAATCTAGAGTGGCCAGAAGCTAGTGTTGCTGAGTTATTCCTTCTTGAAATTTCTCTGGGGGTACCTGGAGTGATGTTCTGCTGGATCAGTGGTCATTTAGAAGATTTCTTTTTTGACTGCACATTGGTCAAGATCTATAAGTACTGTATTAGGTATGCATCTTCTTACCACTTTGTGGAGAAATATTTAGACAAAGTTTTGAAATGCATTACCCAGTTTGACTGTGCCCAGTTGTGGGGTCATAAACAAGTCTGTTCCCTTTGGATAGTTTGGGGTAAAGAGGTGAAGGCTAAGGATTAAGCTGTTGGGAGGCTTTTGTGAAGGGGCTGATACTTGAACTAGGGCTGGAAGGAGGAATGACAAGGCTCAGGCAAGTCAAGAGGAAGGGAGCAATGGAGAAATAGAAATGAGCGGGGCATATTTGGGGACAGTGCCCAGACTTAGTGGACACAGCCTTTCTTTGAAGGTCATTCATCTCTTTTAGGAGTGGGTGAGAAGGAATGTGAGTTTAGTTTGGAATGTATTTGTACCTGTGTGGTTTACAGGTAAATAAATATTTGCAGGAAGCAGTGGGTGACTTGATTTTGGAAGTCGTGAAAGATCCTAGCCAGATACAAACTCGGGAATTAACAGCATACAGGTTGATTTTTAAAGCCATATAAAGGAGATGGGATAAACTCTTACAAAAAGTGAATATTGAGAGAGGGTAAGAGGGCTGTGTGTGTACTTCTGTGGTTTGTAGGAGTGGAAATAAAGGAACCAGTGAAGGAGACTGAGAAGGCACAGTCTCAGAAGTAATGAAGTAATGAAGAGAGCCAGGAGAGCAAGAGTGGGATCGCAGAAGCTAAGGGCTGCGAGTTTTTTAGAGCAAAGAATAGTCGACAGTCTTAGCCACTGCAGTGAGGGCAATGAAGACATTTTGCCACTGATTTGATTTGGTGACTGGGAAGTGACCTAAAAGAAAACAGTGGATCAGAAGAGACTGGTGGTTTGAGGAACCCCTTGGAGGCAGGCAGGGAAGCCATCAATTTGTATTATTTCTTTTAGAAATCGTGCTCTGGAAGGAAGGAGAGCTGTTGGTCAATAGCAAAAGGAGACACTTCCTCCCATGTAGTCTTTGTGATGAGCCTTGAACATTAGGTAGGATTTCAACAAACAAAACTATTAAGGAGAAAGTGATGGTGTGAGCAGCAGCTGAACTGTGGTGAGGTATAGGGCAGCTTTGAAGAGAAGCGAGTGGACTGTTGGGTAGGATAAGCATTAAAGGGAAGTGGAAAAGATGTCAGCCAAGAGCCTTGACAAGGCTAATGACAGTATATATTATTTGAGGTCACATGATCAAAGCCGTATCTGAGACAGGACTAGAACTAGATCTTTTAACCACCAAGCCTGTTCTGTGACAGCATAGGCCAGTTTGCCTATAGTCATAGGGCTGGTCTTATTAGTAATCATAATGAATGTTTGTATAGCACTTCACAGATGATGGAGTGCTTTCACCTTTGTTATCTGAGCTGATCCTCACAGCAACTCTCTGGCAGGTAAGACAAGGTGTATTACCCCTATTTACAGATGAGAACTGGAGGACCTTTCATGGGTTACATTTCTCTAGGATCTCTAAAAGAGAATGTGATTTCCAGGGTGTTATGGGTTAGATTTTCTGACAAGCAGATCTACTAGAGTTCAAGTGTACAGGAGTTTATTAGGAAGTGCTCTTGGGATCAATGCCTGGGGAAGAGAAAACACACAGAACTGGACAAAAGGAGAAGTAGAACTATAATACAGTCACGGTGGAAGTCTCAGTTACCCCACGGGGAGTTCTGGGATAACCCCTTGGAGTAGTCCTGAGTTGGGGCAAAGATGCCAGGCTTTTACATGTCGGTGTTACTCCTACTAGCCAGTGAGCATGAGATAGGCCTTCTAGGAAGGGAGGGATGTGATCCTGGATGAGTCAGCCTTCTTCTGCCAAGGCAGTTAAGAGCTGACTGTTGCCGTTACTTCCAGCAGCAGCTGGAGGAATGAGTCATTCATTTAGGAAGAGATCTGGGTACATCCCAGTATCCACTAACAGCTAAGCAGCCTTACTAGAAAACCTTGGAGATAGATAATTTAGTCTAAATTCCTTATTTTATGCATACAGAAAAAGACCCAGACAGAATGAACAATTTGTCCAGGATCAAAAAGGTACAGGCCATTATTTGCATTTCTTCTAGAAAGTGTGCTCTGGAAGGAAGAAGAGCTGTTGGTCAATAGCAAAAGGAGACACTTCCTATCATGTAGTCTTTGTGATGAGCCTTGAATAATAGGTAGGACTTCAATAGACAAAGCTCCGCCAGTGGCATTAAGGAGAAAGTGATGGTGTGAGTGGCTCACGCCTGTAATCCCAACACTTTGGGAGGCCAAGGCAGGAGGATTGCTTGAGCCCCGGAGTTCAAGACCAGCCTAGGCAACATAGTGAGACCTTGTCTCTACAAAAAAAATGAAAAATTTAGCCAGGCATGTTAATGCACATCTGTAGTCCCAGTATTCGGGAGGTGAAGGTGGGAGGATCACCTGAGTCCAGGAGGTCAAGGCTGCAGTGAGCCATGATCATGCCACTGCACTCCTGCCTGGGCAACAGAGTGAGACCTCAACTCAAAAAAAAAAATTGCAAACAGCTGAGACACAAATTAGGTGTCTGAATTCCCATTTCGATTTCCTTCCCGCTGCCCTATATACTATCAGGATAGCAGTATCGATAGACAGATGGATTAAGCAGGGCATGAATAGGTTGCATTTGACTCTCTGCCCACCTGAAACCTTAGAAAACAATTGGCTTGGCATTTTTTTCTCTCCATGTAGTGGTGTAATACCATCATAACCTGCCATGTGACCTAACTGCCCTCCTACATTAAGTATTCATTAAACTACAGTGAAAATACAGCAAAGTGTGTGCAGAAGTAATCCATCCTGGCTTGCTCCCTCGCTAGGGAAAAAGTAAGAACTCATCATTCCGGTGAGGACAGGCACCAGGCAAGCAATAGAGAAGGCGAGTCTATCTCTGTCCACGCAGTGTGCCTGGACCATACCCACTACCGCTGCTGTGAAGAAGTCCTAACAACTCGATAATCAAGGCACGGTGTTCTTTGAGCACCTGTAATGAGAAGGCGTTGGTCCAAAACCTGTGAGGAATAAGACGTGAGGAACTTGCTCCCTGACCTCCCCAAGTGCACAGACTCATTACGGAGACAAGATACACAGTACTTGAGCTCGAAGTGCCGTAGTGAATGGTACTAAAGAGTGGGAGAGAGAGAAAAGAGAATAGCTATGCTTTACTGAGTGCTCACTGTATGCCTGGAACTGTTCTCATAACCCTTGAGACTAGTATTTTTATTAACTTCATTTTCAGTTGAGAGAAATCAAGTATAATGAGATACAGGAACTTGTTATGCTCCCACTGTGGATAAGCTGCAGAGGCAGGTCAGCCGACCCTAGATCCTGTGTGCATAACTGCTTCCCTGCTTCTCCCTAGTTGCTAGTGGGGATCAGTGGCCTGCTGGGTTCCTGTGATTGGAACTGTGAAAAAGATAAACTTCTTCCCATTTTGTACCCAGGACAAGATCATTTTTAGATGTAGTGTTTCAGAGACTTCTGCTTTCCATTGTTTCTTGCATATCAATGATTTTTACACTGAATGAGGTTGTACGTGACCTCAGGCAAGTTATTTGACCTCTCTATGCCTCAGTTTCTTCATCTATATGATAGAAAAGTAATAGTACCTGTGTCACAGGATTGGATGAGGAGTTGATCCAAGCAAAAGACATGAAACAGGGCGTGGCACATAAACGCTCAGTCATTTCCCTGGAGAGTTCACTTGTAGAAGCCTTCATCAGAATGGCACACTAGCAGGACTTGTTCAAAGAGATGGGTCGACGCAGCTTTCTGAGCTGGGTGTTGACTGCTGCTGTGACATGAGAAATCACCACTCCCACTCACTCCTCTCCCTCCTGTTACTCGGGACAGGATGTTGCCATGGCTAACTTGCAGCTTTTGCTAACCCAAGAAACAAGAGTTGCTCTGCTTATACAGACTGCAATTTCACCCAAACAATCTTCACATGCTGCTTATTTACACTTTTTGTAAACCACTGCCCCACCAGAATCCAAGCAGGGGGAGCTATGGAGTGATACTTGTACAGGAGGAGTGACAAATACTTAACTCATCCACCTTTGTTATTATGTAAGAGACTATTGACTGCAAGTGAATCCTTCTGTTTTTGAATCTTGAATTGTTATTGAGCATTTTAAAACTTATTTTAGGGGAAAGATGCTTGTTTTAATTACTTGGTAGTTCCAAATGCTGATTCCATATACTTAGTCTTTTTTCATGACAGGCCCATCATTAATCTTATAATTATCTAAGACTGTCTACCTCAAAGTATGGTCTAGGGGCAGATTCATAAACTTAGCAGCCTACAAAAAAATTAAGAACAGAACTTGAGAGTTAAGCACTTAGAAACCTAAATAACAATTTGATATTGCCACCAGGACATCTAAGCCTGTGACCAAAAAGAGTGGTCTCTTTTTGTTGAATAAGCTATATTGTAGGTCAGTTTGAATGACAAACTCAAATGGCAAACCACATCTGGTGGGAGTTCTATATTAGTCCTATAAAGTAAAATCACATATCAGTATGTGAGAGTTTGGAAATGAAAATTTAAAAAAAAACTAGCCCTTTACCATGGAAAGTTTGACAAGCAATGCTTTAGGAGAATAACATGAAATAGCTCTCTAGGTTGGCTTACAAGGGGGTCTTTTATTGGATGCTCTTCCCTTAACTGGTCCTGTTACTAATTGCTATACTAGCACTAGTTAACATTGAACTATAAAAGCATAATTGCTTTTCACTAGTTAATGCAAACTTGTAAATAGTGGTTTAAAAAAAGATGGCACTTAGAGGCAATATGGATTCAACCCACTTTGGGGCAATATAGACTCAACTCACTATTACAAGTGAGTGACAGATACCTTTGTGACCTTTCTTACAGAGATGCAATGAAAAGTATGTTTAGAAGGAGTAGAAGATTATAATCTATTTCTCTTTGGAACTACTCTTCAATTCTCATAAAGCCTTCTGTCTAATTTTCATTAGTCCTATCCTGATATGTTTCAGCCCTAAACATATGGTCCTATTTGTATTTTCAAGTCTTAGTGGATGATGGGAACATAATGTACTCTTAGCTGACACCGGGTCTCTTTTTTAAAATAGGAAAATATATTTTTTGATCGATCAAGGATGGCCCCGAAGACTCCAATAAAAAATGAACCGATTGATTTATCGAAACAAAAAATCTTCACTCCGGAAAGAAATCCCATTACTCCAGTTAAGCTCATTGACAGACAGCAAGCAGAACCATGGACCCCCACAGCTAACCTGAAGATGCTCATTAGTGCTGCCAGCCCAGACATAAGAGACCGGGAGAAGAAAAAGGGACTGTTCAGACCCATTGAAAACAAGGATGACGCATTTACAGACTCGCTGCAGGTACACAGGTGGCACTCCTCAGGGACTGTATAGAACTTAAACGATTTTACTTGATTATTAAAAAGTCAAAGAATTCTTAAATTTTCAGCTCCTATGGGGCCAAAACTAGTATCAAACTGAATATCTTATTTATGTCAGAATTCTCACTCTGTATCTTATTTTTCATAATGAATGCTTCTCTGTATGGTACTTCCTGGTCCAGAACATGTTTTTAAAATGATACATTTGTAAAGTAATGTATTTAATCATTTTGATTTAATGAGAAATTTTGATTTTTTAAAATGCTGCTGTGAATTTAAATTTTGTTCAGATTTTAAAGGTAATATTAATCTAAATTTTTCAACTTGGGAAATTCCATTATCCTCACATATGTATGTTCAGTTTGTTGACTGGCTTTATTAAAGTTAAGCCATCTTTAAACTGCTTGATCTATGGGGAACCAGCTAAATAAGCAGCATGTCTATACTTTTTTTAAAAATTATTTATTTATTATTTTTTGTAGAGACAGGGTCTCTCTAGATTGCCCGAGCTGGTCTTGAATTCCTGGCCTCAAGTGATCCTCTCACCTTGGCCTCTCACAACACTGGGATTGCAAGCATGAGCCACCATGCCCAGCCATCTTTTTAAAAAGCTCAATGTTCAATCATTTTTATTGTCCCATCAAACTTTTTCCCAGACTTGCTAAGTATTCTTAGCCATTTTTTCTCCTTTTGGTGGATTTTTTTAAGCTATAAAAATTGTCAAAATGAAGAAATTGGGAAGAGAGAGGAGAAAAAGATGTCTCGAATTACAACTTTAAATTAATAGATCAAAATGAGTTTAATCTGTTATATATATCATTACATTAATAAAACTAATAGATTTTTTCATGTAAATACAAATCAGACAGTTTTGAGAGTAGTTCCTACATGGTTATAGCCAGAAAATTTTCACCATTCCTTTTTTAAGTCTGGGCTGTTTTGTGGCTTCCTTTCCATTCTGTATTCCATACGGAAAGTGCAAGGAGCCTGGTTTCAGAGGCCTTGGGTTCAAATCACTGCTGGATGACGAGGGGAATCTCTTAGGGTCTCTGTTCTTCAGTTTACTAATCTGTAAATGGGACCTTCCCTAGTTTTATTAGAGTTCTAACAACTAAATAAGATTAAGTGTGCTTTTTGCTGTCAAAAGCATATAAACATTAGAGTTTAAACACATTTTTTGGCAAAAATAAAGCAATGTGAAAATCCCACAATGGGAATTGTTAGTGACCTCTTTCACAAGGTAATGTTACTATGTCTTTCTTTGGTAGAACTAGTTGTTTAACATGCCCCTAAAACAATTAAATTTTTTATTTTCTTCCCAATCTTTATAAGGAAATTTTAACTAATAAGTACCTAGAGTGTTCATTACTACTAAGAAATGCATAAAATTTGAGCAACCTTAAAACAGACTTTGAATATCTTTCTGAAACTGGTCTTTATTATTTTTTGATAGACTATCTGATTGTATAAAATACACTTATCTGAAGCAATACCTTTAACACCCATGAATCTACCTCTCAGCCCCTAAACAGGTATCCCCCAAACAGGTATCATACTATTAATTTACATCTGCCCCCTGCCACATACACACACAGAGTAACCCCTCTCCTGAATTTGTATTTCTTATTTCTTTGCCATTTTTAAATCGTCCTATCACATGTGTAATGAGCATACATCCTTAAGATTCATTTGTGTTTTTGCATGTAGCTGTAGGTCTTTCATTTTCATTGTTGTACAACATTGTATTACATGAATACATCATATTTTATTTACCCGTGATTCTGTTTAAGTTCTTTGGTTGTGTGCAATTTAGGGCTAATATGACCTCTGCTATAATAATCTTATTTATGACTCCTGATGTACACATACAAGACTTAACCTAGGGCAGTGGTTCTCAAAGTGCCATCTGGGGACCCCAGTGTCAACAGAGGATCTATCAGAGGGTCAAGGAGGTCACAACTATTTTCATAATAATACGAAGACATTGCCCATTTGAATGCTTATTCTCTCCCAAGTGTATACTGGAGTCTTCTAGGAACTACGTAATGTGGATATTGCCACAGATTGAATACAAAGGTAAACAGGAGAATCCAGTTTTCTTCTATTAATCCAGACACTAAAGAGATTAGAAAAAAAATACATAAAGCACTGACCCTTTTCTCACAAAATATTTTAACCACTCAGTATTAATTCCTAATATGATAACTGTCAGTAGATAATACCATGTAAACAAAGAGCTCTGTGGGATCCTCAGTAATTTTTGAAAATATAAAGTGATCCTCTGAGCAAAAAGTTTGAGAACTACTGTTTGAGAACTACTGTTGAGAACCACTAGTAAGTTTAAATTCTACTAGTAGAATTTCTAGGTCACTGGATATGCAAATATTCGCAAACTAGTGCCACATTGATGCTATGTGCTTCCATCAGTAAAGTATAAACATCTATTGACTCACATCCTCTCTGACACTGAAACTGTCAAACGTTAATTCCTGCCAACCTAGTGACTACACGCTGTATCTTGTGGTATTCATTTGCTTTTCCTTGATTACTCATAAAATTATGCTTCTTTCCACATGTTTACTGGCCACCATGTTTTTCCCTCTTTTGTGAAGTACCTGCTTATGTTCTTTGTTGATTTTTATTGAGTTAAAATTTTTCATATTGATTTTTGGGGTTGATTGTAGCCTTTCAGTTTAGTAGTTGTCTTTTCTATGCCTTTCTGTGTCTTTTCTATACTGTTTTTTGATGGACAAACGTTCTTAAGTTTAACATAGTCCAGAATGTTCATCCTTTCTTTTAAGAGTAGTGTTTTTTGTGTTTGTTTAAAGAAATTCTTCTTTATCCTAAATAGAAGGGGGAGATATTCTCTGTATTTTCTTCATTTAAAAATTTGCTTCATATATGTTTAAATTCTTAGTCCTTTTTAAATTGCTTTTTTTAAGTCAGGAATACAACTTTGTTTTGCTATATGTAAAATCAGTTGTCCCTGCTCTTCCTCCTCCCTCTGCTGTCATATGTCAGAGTTCCTTTTATATGTATGTCTGTTTTCCGTGCTGTTGGCCAATTAGTCCATCCCTACCCCATTACCCCACTGTAACAAGCCTTGATATCAGGTAAAGCAGTGCTCTCAACTTATTTTTCTTCAGGTTGTGTGGGCTATTCTTGGCTCTTTGTTCTTCCATATATACTTTAGATGGGAAACTTAATTGGAATTGCATTGAATCTGTAGATTAATTTGAGAAGAATTAACCTCTTTATGGTATGGAGTCTTCCTATCTATGACTAGTATATTTTGCTGAGTTTAAAGTATTAAGATCTAAGTTTTAGTATTTTATGCAAATAGATTTTTTTGCTAGATTTAGTCATAAAACCTTACCATATTGCTTTTGTAAATGAAGTATTTTCAATTCATTTGCTTTTACTATTGTATAGGAGTGCAGCTGCTTTTTAAAATATATTATCTTGTGTTCAACTATCTTGCTCATTCTCTTTTTTTTTTAATAATCTGTCTGAGATTCTTTTGATTTCTTACATGAACAATGTATCTTCCTCAGAATGAAAGTTTGTTTATTCCTTGCCAGTTTTTGTGCCTCAATTTATTTTTTTTTGTCCTCTTGCACTGTCTAGTATTTCAAATATGATATAAAAGAGGAGAAGGTATAATGGGCATCCTTATCATTTTCCTGATTTTAAGGAAATGTTTCCAAGATTTTCCTATTAAGACAGATGTTTGCTCTTATGTTTTCATGAAAATAGTTTATTGAAGAAGTTCTCTCTTATTCCTGGCTTTCTATGGACATTTTTGAAAATCATGAATGAGTGTTAAATTTATCAAATACTTTTTCTGAATCTATTAAGATACTCATATCATTTTTTTCCTTGAATCTATTCATTGAAAAGCCTTTTACTTCTTGGGGCTTGAGTGGAGCCCCTTTCAAATGTGGGTTAATGAGACAAGGATGCTTGTTTAGTATATTTACAAATGAGGAAGAAAAAGGTAGAATATGATTTAGCTGCCTTCATTCAGTTTCATCAACCTTTGGTCATTTGTAAAGTATAAAATTGCTTGATGACACAGTACAGGCCGTGCATTCAAACCCTTATCAGTTTACATATACATATAGTCTTTCAGTCCATAGGAATCACCCAGAATCCTATGAAGAAGCAGATTCTCATGCTTCAGGTCTGAGATGAGGCCTGAGATTCTGCATCTCTCACAAGCTCCAGGTGATACTGAGCGATCCAGCCAGCACACAAGTGGCAAGGGTGTAGCAGTCTATACATGGCTGCATTTTCACTTTTTTCAACTTTTATCTAGTAGGCTTAGCCTCAAATTACAAAGGAGAAAGAGTTCAGTCCATAGAAGAGAATAGGTAAAGCGTTCAGAAAAATCAGATTAGACATTGTACTTTAATCAGAATCTAGGATGGTATGAATCGAGATGTCCTCCCAATTTGCCAATACTGGTCATTGCCATTTCTCCATTAGGATGTTAACCGTGACATCTTCCCCTCCCTTCTGTCTGCTGTAGCTTGATGTTGTTGGGGACAGTGCTGTGGACGAATTTGAAAAGCAAAGACCAAGCAGAAAACAGAAAAGTTTAGGACTCCTGTGCCAGAAGTTTCTAGCTCGCTATCCAAGTTATCCCATGTCAACTGAGAAAACTACCATCTCCCTAGATGAAGTTGCTGTGAGTCTTGGTATGTATCATCCGATTATCTGGAGGCCTGTCTCCAGTTACAGTGGGGAACTGGTTTCCTTGGGCCAGGCCAAAGCCTTCAGGTAGTGTGGACCCTCCAAACAGGTGAGGGCAGAAGAGCAGAAAGAGCATCCTTTGTCATCATTAGATTTCTCTCATTATGCATAGAATTTCAGGGAGCCTTCTAGACCTGAGGGCCAAATAGAAATTCAGTTTTTTAACCTTAATATATATATGTGTGTATTTTCTATTTATATTATATATAACATTATATTTATATTTTTAATATAATTTAAAAATTATAAACAAGAACATGCTATACTCATCATTCTGGATATTGCTTTTTCTTTCTTTCTTTCTTTCTTTCTTTTTTTTTTTTTGGAGTCAAGGTCTCACTTTGTTGCCCAGGCTGACGTACAGTGTGGCATGATCACAGCTCACCGCAGCCTTGACCTTCTGGACTCAAGCCATCCTGAGCTGGGACTACAGGTGCTCACCACCACACCTGGCTTTTTTGTTTGTTTGTTTGTTTGTTTGGTAGAAACAAGGTCTCACTATGTTTCCTAGGCTGGACTTGAACTCCTGGGGTCAGGTGAGCCTCCTGCCCCAGCCTCCCAAAGTGCTGGGATTACAAGCATGAGCCACGACTCCCAGCCTTAAAAAAAATGTTGAAAACTGGCAATATTTTTATAATAGACTTAGTCTCTCGTGTTTTAAATTCATCAGACTTCAGTCAGACTAAAAATAAATTTAGAAATAGCCTGCTTTTTATTTTTAATAATGCTTCCAGGAGTTCAGCACCGCTGTTACTTCACCTTTATATGAGGCGAGATTTAAGAGCAAGAACATTATGTTGGAAGCGCTGTGCCATAATCTTCACAGCAAGCCTGTCAAACTAGAAAAAGCACATTTGAACATAACTCAAACTGCTAAACCTCATAAC
Source organism: Carlito syrichta (assembly GCF_000164805.1). NCBI lineage: Eukaryota > Metazoa > Chordata > Mammalia > Primates > Tarsiidae > Carlito > Carlito syrichta. The sequence goes on from NW_007253391.1 coordinate 48,930, forward strand.
AAAGAGGAATCCATGTGTTCACAGGGCAAGAGTGTGTATTGTGTGACTGGTGTGTGGCTATTAATAGGTATATAGCTGCTTCAGAATAGAGACCCCTAGTGGACATTGCAGTCAGTACTAGGATAAACATACTGTTGATTATCATTAAATAAGCAGAAATCATGGTGATTGGAAGGTGTCACAATGTTCCCTTTAAAAATAGGAAGGTTTTACATTCAAAAACAAGGAAAAAGTTCTGAAGAAATAAGCTAAATAAATAAATGATAGATTATATTTTTTAGTTTTTTAGTTCTATTTCTTCCATGGGCCAGAGAAATATGCCCTAGTAGAGGATAGTCAATCTGAATTATTCAAGCTGATGACTAAGAAGATCTTGGTTGTTGGAAGCTGAGATGATGAGGAGACAACGGGTTGTGATGGGAAGACTGTGAGCTGGGCTTTGGGTCAGATAGGGCTGGATTTGAAGCCCAGCTTTGTAATTTACAGGCTGTAAGAGCTTTAGAAAGTTAATTAGCCTTTTATTTGTAACTTAGAGAACACACAGCACCTACCTTGCAGAGACATAGCAAAGTTGGGGATAATGTCAGTAATGTGCCTAAGTCAATGCCTTACTATTACACGGAACAGTTTCTACTCAGCTCTTACTAGAATGTCTCCAACCTAGCCTCTCTCTGCCTGTCAGCTTCCATGGCTAGTAAGAGGAAATGCTACAACTGGGGGACTATTTTGGAATCCCGAAGTCAAATACATATTCTAGTACTAGTACTGATCCAGCAAGAAGGGAAAAGTGAGCCAGCTAGACAGAGGTGTGGTGAAGAGCAGTTGAGGCCCAGGGCCCTGGAAACTAGTCTTACAGAAATGAGGGTAAAATGAAAGATCGCTGATAGCGCTTCTTGTTGGGGTTTATCGGACCGGACCTACTGCCTCTGAATACCCAACTTCCATGAAGGGGTCTTGCACTGATGTCACTGCAAAGACAAGAGATTAGATGCTGAAGGGCTATGTTACAGGTCCCAGGGAGGACAGAAAAATGGATTTCCATTCTCCTATGGGCCGCAGGGCATTCTGCAGACCTCCATGTTATGGTTACCTGGAGCAGAACTCTGGAGATTTTTACAACTGTTTCCCAATGCTTCCTGATCACCCAGACCTGCCAAATGAGCATGCAATCTCTCTTCATCTGAGGCTGAAAAAGGGAACCCCTTGCTGGGAGCTGTTTCACTGGTAACTATCTTTTGGGGCTGAGTCTAAACTCCCCATTGTATCCCAAGTCATAAGCTACAAGATCACAGTTTAGCTAAGGATGCAGAGCATTCAAATGTCATTGTTTCTCAGTTTCTAGTGCCATGTAGATTTGACGTTGATATACTGGGTAAGAATTTAGAGAGCTGGGATTGACTTCAGTGAATGGGAAACTACACAGACTGGGAAACTGTTTTACTGGGCTGAGAGTTATTCTTAATGAGTTCCATCAGGAACTAAAGAAAACAAGGCAACAATTGGAAAATCCTTTACCACATAATTAATGCCATGATTAGGAGTAATACAATGACCTTAATACAAAAGAAACAGAAGACTGAATGCCAAGCAAGCCCCCAGAGTAACTTATGGGTCTTGAGACCTGCAAAATATAACTTTCTAGTGCACTAGCCATTGGACAGTTAAACTCAGTCTAGGTGGAAGAGGTGGGTGATTAAGCAGGCAAGCCACTGCCATGTTGGTCTGTACCAAAAACACCCACCAAACACCCACTGTGTATATTGAGCATTATCTTCCTGTCTAAGTGTTCAGAAGCCTCCTTTATGTTTCCTTCTTGGGATATCTAGCCACTAGATGGAGTCTCACACAGCTAGTTACCAAATCCAAAATAACAAAACAACCAGGCATATGGCTGGCCCTGGGGTGTCTCAGTTGCATTCACATGACATTTCTAATGGGAAGGTTTATAGAATGTTATGCTCTAAACAAGATGTGTTAATATATGGAAACAGACTGGAATAAAGAAGCAGTCAGTTTAGGACAAGGCGCTGCTGACTGCTCCTGCCAGCACCTTCCGGTAAGCAGCTGGCACCAGAGCCAGAGCTTCTAAGGGTAACAAGCCTTTCAGGGTCATGGGCCGAAATGTTCTGATTGACTGTGAAATGCCTCTTCATGCATGTGATAGAACTTCCTTCAGCTCCAGAGTTCTCATTGTAATTTGGCATATTTCTCATGTTGAATCTTTGAAGGGCCAACAGCTACATTCAGAGTCAACCGTGATTATATAACAGCTCCTGGCAAGTGAAATGAAAGAGGCCATCTTTATAGCTGGGCCTGTCTTCTACTAGATGCCTAGAGGCTTTTACTATAGGTACTTAGATAAGAACAAAGCGGGGACCATGGGCCCAAGGGCCTGGTGCACAACAGAAAGAGTCACAGACATGAGATTTTAAAAATCTGTTTCTACTGTGACCTCTTATGCTAGCAGCGATTTTAGGTATCTCCAATGTCCTACTAAAAGTGTTTACAGAAGTATTTCTTTAAAATTAATACCTACTGGGATCCCTTTACATTTATGATTACATTTAATCTTCATCATTTATGAAACAAGGCACAGAAAGGCTAAGTAACTTCTCTGGATCACCCAACTAATAAGGGATAGATCAAGGATTCAAATCCAGGTGCTTTGACCTCCAAGGCCCCCATGTTGAACCACTAAATATGTTTGGTAAATTCAATGAACAGTTCATAATCTTAGCTATTCTATAAGTGTTGGGAAAGGGAGTAGGGAACTGATAAACTTCATGGTCAGCCTATACTAGAGTGTCTGTGCCTCATTCTTGAGCTCTTTGGCAGGATATGGAAATGAGAACACAGTTGTTAATAGCCATGATGAACAAAGAAGACTCGTGTTATTCCAACCCTGGCTATAGCTTCTTCCTGCAACTTGAAGGGTATATAAGCCCCTGACACCTGAGTTTTCAGTTCAAAATGGGAAATATAATATTTGACATCTATTTTCCTTACTGGGCTACTGAGAGTGTTATAAAGGTAATTTGTTTATATCATTCAAACTCCAGGAAAGAATAGTATTGCCCAATAATGAAGTGTCAGTTTATTTTATAGTCCTGCATAATTAGGAATACAAGTCATAGTCAACTGTCCATTAAGTGTCCAATAGGTGTACTATTATTAGTATTGATCAATACCAACAATTTTAAGTGCTGAAATGTTTGTGTGGTTCACTTGACAGGTCTAAAGAACAGTTGCTAAACTGTTTATGCTATACAGATGGAATTATCACCATCTCTAGATGGATGTGTTATCTCAGATCTTTTTGAGGGTTGGATCCCAAGAAGAAAAATGAAAAATAATTTCTGGTTCTTGCATCCTCACAGGTTAGATTTATTGACATCCACACTTGCTGGGCTTTACATTTGGTATCATACAGAGTAGTTCACAGACATAGTCCAGGCACTCAAGGAATTTCTACACAAAATGTTCATCTGCATAATATCTGTTGGCTTCTGTTTTCTGAACAGGTGTGGAAAGGAGACGCATCTATGACATTGTCAACGTGTTGGAGTCACTGCATCTGGTCAGCCGGGTGGCCAAGAATCAGTATGGCTGGCACGGACGGCACAGCCTGCCAAAAACCCTGAGGAACCTCCAGAGACTAGGAGAGGAGCAGAAATATGAAGAGCAGATGGCATACCTCCAACAGAAGGAGTTGGACCTGATGGATTATAAATTTGGAGAACGTAGAAAAGATGGCTATCCAGATTCCCAAGACCAACAGTTACTGGATTTCTCTGAACCCGACTGTCCCTCTTGTGAGTCCATCGTAACCTCATGAGTCATGGCAGAAAGAGTGATGGTCTCTTCTGAAGAGATTCTCTGATAAGATGGAAAGTGCCAGATTGACAGCCATATTCTCTCTACTGAAGAAAAGGAGACAGATGGCTCCCCAACTGGGCTGCCCACTCGACCTCACTTAAAACCTGTCTGGTGGCAGTACACTCAGAGTTAGGCATGTCAGGATGTAACAGTGCTTCAATTTTAGATTGGCAGCTTCATGCTGTTTTCTTTCTGTGTGACTTTAAGCAAAATTTTCTTTGAAGAAGTTATCTTTTCGAAGCATTTTACCTAATTATATATTGGAGTAGATTGCTTAGAAAAGAACCCCATTTGCAGGAAATGTTGATAAGAAAGACAGACGATCCCTGCTTTCATGTAGTGCAGAAACTTTTATTTATATCTCATTGTTCTTCCGTCTCACCTCTTATTTATCTTCTTCGTGTTTTAGCCATTGATCTTCATCATTCTCACCCTCCTCCCCATTGCTAAGATGACAGAGTACAAGTATCACTCACATTTCACTTGCAAATATAAGAAATAGAAATGGAGAGAAAGGTGTACCTGGTTTTCATTAGCATCACTGCCTCATGTCTTTTAGTTCCACCCCATGAGCCAGTACTTATTGTAATAACCAGAGAAGACAGCCATCTGTTGGGATGGTTTGCCAGCCATTCACAGCAGCACATATCTAATCAGTCTCCTATTTATGTATAGACTATTTATTCAAGTATTTCTGAAAAGAAGTGGAAGAGTAGACACCTATGTTTAGGGTATAGTCTAGACACAGCAGGTACAGAGAAATAAAAATGGAATTCTTGCCTTTGAGAGGAGAGTAGATGTTCTGAAAACAACTCCATATCCCTACCCTATCCTTTTAGTCTTCTACATTAATTTTTTCAAGAAGTTGCCTCAGGAAAACTATCACATGGATTCTATTATATAAAGTATAAGTATAAAGAGTTAAGAGTGGCTTAAAATATGCATTTCAAAATTGATGCCTACTGTAATTTTACAAGCCACAAGAAAATCCATCTTATTTCCTTATGAGCTGACTTGCGAAGTATTTCCAGTAGGCTTCTGCCAATAACAAGGGTGATCTTTCCATCTGCTGGTAGAGTTAGATCGTTCTGGCAAACTGCAAGTACAGTCTTTATTGTGGAAGATCGTTTGTTTTGATGCTTTTGTTTCATTCCCTTTGTAGCATCTGCAAACAGTAGGAAAGACAAGTCTCTGAGAATTATGAGCCAGAAGTTTGTCATGCTGTTTCTTGTCTCCAAAACCAAGATTGTTACTTTGGATGTGGCCGCCAAAATACTGATAGAAGAAAGCCAAGATACCCCGGACCACAGTAAATTTAAAAGTAAGAATCTTCACCTAAATCTACTTAGCACAAAAAGGGTGGAATTTCATATGTTGGTATTTTCTGCTTCTGAGATAAAAGAAATAAATAAATAAATAAATATATACTGTTTTTGAGACATGGATTCCTTCCTGCGCTCATAAAGGTTTTTGTTGCTGTGAGAGGTAAGTTAGTCAAGTACTAGAATTCCTCTCAAATTCCTTCACTGCCTTTCCTTCAGTGATTCCAGTGGACAATGAGAAGCAGAATACTATCCCAAGAACACCAGAAAGGGAGGGTATGAATTAGTTTGCATTTCTCTTTAGTATTGCTGCATCCAAGACAGAATGTCTGAGTTTTCTTTCCCCTTTTTTCCCTATCCCCTTGCATACTCTTCTGAAGGGTGGAGATGAAAGTTGTCTGCAGGTAAGAACCAGAGGAATGGCCAGGGTAGGGGTGGTGGGACTTGGCTGCTGGACAGGGAGAGTTTCCAAGTGTCACACCCAGTGCATCCTCCTTTTCTGTTCAGCTCAGACCCTAAGTCAGATGCCCTGAGCTGCTGGTAGCCTGATCAAGTGCAGAGAAGCCATGAGCTAAACATTCTCTAACTTTCTTAAATTTCCAACTGAAATTACAGCCATCCTGTGGGCGAAATGGCTGGGTAAAATTCAGCCCTGTCAGGACTGGGAAGAAGAAAACTGTATCTGGGGTGAATGCTTGATGATTCAGGACAGTAATCAAAACTCCTTTGCTTGATCTTAGTCCTAAGGTCAAGTAGGTTTCCTACCTGTCAAATAGAAAATAATTTGTGGTTATCATCCTGCTTGTTTAATATGTTACCACCCCTTCTGAGTTTTTCCTCTAGTGCATGCATTTTCAAATGTTTTTTTCCCAAAACCACTTAGGATCTAGGGGATGCTCATTCCACTCCTTCTCACTGGGAAGCCAGAACACCAGGATCTCGGGTGAGGAGCTGCCTGTCTTTAGCAACTTACACCTCCTGACCTTGAGCCCCGGGTATCTTGTGTGCCCAGGAGTGTAGCCTGGCAGGAAGCTCTGGGGAATCCCTGTCATTTTCACAGACCAGCTGCCTGGTGGAGCTGGTGCCACTGTCTCCTGCTGGGAGAAGCGCGGGGCAAGCTTTTGACATGCCACATCAGAATTACATTTACTAAGACTTTAATTACAGCCCATTCCCTCCCTGGGCGATTTTGCAATCACATTGCTCCCTGCTTGTTATCAGGTGCCTCTTGTGAGAGGTGTGAAGTTGTGGAAATGGAAGGACACACTGACCTTCCCTTAGTGTTTGTCTTCATATACGAAGATACATAGATCCTGGGTGATTTCATGACAGAGCCATTGGTCTCCTCACCCACCCTGCTGCTTTTTACTTGAGGTATATATGGTGACCGAGAAAAGTTACCTGTCACATAAATAAAAATGTCATGGTAGCACAGACGGTGTGACCATAATTGTATTTTATATCTTCAAGCAAAGGTACGTCGCCTCTATGACATAGCCAATGTTCTGACCAGCTTGGCTCTGATAAAGAAAGTGCATGTAACAGAAGAGCGAGGCCGGAAGCCAGCCTTCAAGTGGATCGGGCCCGTGGACTTCAGCTCTAGTGGTAAGGTGGCATGGTTTTGCTAGCGGGCTGGTTCATTTATAATCTCCGATTCCTTTTCCAATTCGTATATTCCCTGCACAGTGAAGTTGATTTCCTTTTCCCAATAGCCCACATCACATACAAAATTAGAATAATGACTCCACTCTCAGAACAATGAACGTTAGCCTACAAATGGTGTCTGCTGGTTGGCTCACACACAGTAGAAAGGAAAATACTGGGAGCTCACAACATGATGTTTTTGTAACTATTAAATTACAGCTCTTGGAGTTTTTAAATTTTGTTCCAAAGTTTTTCCTGGAAGTCTGGGACTGAGACTTTAAAATGACACCTCTTTTTAACTCTAGTTGTTTCTACATTAGCAGAAGAAAAGATAGTTTTTCTTTGAAATTCCAGATCATGTAAAAATTGCGTCAACCACTATCACAAAACTAATATATGGCATCTAAATATAGTATGGATGAAATGGACACCTTTTTGTAATTTATTTAAAAGATTATAAATGTTATAATTTTACTAAACTGGATTCAAAGAGGATATTCTCTTCTACTTGTTTCACAGGTAATATCTGAGCAATCAGGGAGTAGAACCTACTGCACCAGCTACTTTACATAAGCTGTACTGCCTGGGAAAAAGCCATTAAAGTTCCAATTTTGGCGTTAGTGGTATAAAACTGGGCCACTTAACCCAGGCTTATAAAAGAGATAGCTTTCCACCTCACTTGCAACACATTATTCACTAGAATCTAGACAAAACCACTTAAAATCAAGTGTAACCAATTTAACCCAGCAAGCATACTGAATGTGGACTGTGTTGTTGACTGTACTAAATGCCATGAGACATTGACAACATGAGCAACACGGTCCCTGCCTACATGAAATACACAACTTGCCCCTTTTCTGCGGATTTGCCTTTGACATCACCTATTCTTTTCAGCTATGAAGCCCTCTTCTTTTTGACATAAAAATATTCTACTCTACTCAGAGATCTAGCTCAAATATCAACTTCTCCATGAAGTTTTCTCTGATCACCCAGAGCAGAGTGTCTCATCTGAACCATTGCTGCTGAGGACGGTGCTGTCTGGGCTTGGAGACATTGAGCGGCATTGCCTCTGCCATACACGTCTGAGGCTACACATTGTCTTTATTCATCTTCAATGACCCCATAGTACCCCAAACAGTGCATTACTCACTTTTATTGGTTAATAAGCTTCTATCGAAGGTATATAATTAGCACATGTTTAAAAGTCAGAGAACAATGAAGCACTAGATGGGTGTTGCTGGCTCTATAGGAATTCAAGGGAGGATATGGATTAAGTTCTGATGGGCTGTTAGGTTTTGAAGAATGAGGGAACACGCTAGAGAGATCAGCCATGTTGTTTTAAGTGGAGAGCCTAGGATAGTGATTACTGAGGTACACACCGTATGATCAGTTGGGACATTTTTGGAAGGCCTCAAAAGTGGAGCCAAGAAATTTGGACTGGATGTTATAGGCAGAATTAACAAAGGAGTCTTTGGATATAGAGATTAAAAGGAAAGACTCAAAGGTGGTGATATCATTGAAAAAAAATAAGATAGCTGGGAAGATAAGCTGATGTTGAGAAGTTGAGTTCATATATTTGCACAACCTGTGGGAGAGCAACTAGAACTCTGATTTGATGTGGGAAAGAGAGTCTGAAGCCAGGTCAGGAACCTTAAATTAAACTTATTTTCTCTACCCTTCAGAAATCTGGTCCTCTTTCTTTATTCCCTAATTTCATTACTGATAACATCAAGTTTATTCCTTGGTCACTCTCCTTCATATGTTGAGAAGGAACTCCTCACAATTAAACTTTATAAATGTCTCTCTCCTCTTCTCCTTACCCACCAGCATGGCAGTTTATTATGCATGGGTGTTTTCTTCTTTTTAACAGTTTTGTTGAGGTATCATTGACATACAATAAATGACAGGAACTTAAATTTACAATTTGGTAAGTTTTGGCTATTGTATGCCCCTGTGAACTCATCACCACAGTCAAGATAATGCACATATCCATCACCCTCAGAAGTCGTCTTCTACCTCTGTAATTCCTCCCTCCCAGCTCCCACTTCCATCCCCAGGCAACCACTGACCTGCTGTCACCCTAGATTTGTTTGTGTTTTCCAGACTTTTTTCTTTATAAGTAAATCATATATAGTTGATCCTCGTTATTCACAGGTTCCATATTTGTGAATCTATGTTCTTGGTAAAACTTTATTTGTAACTCCAGAGTCAGGACTCATGGCATTTATGGACACGCACAGAGTGGCGAAAAACTTGGGTCGCCTGATACACGCACACTCCCACGTGAACTTGAAGGTAACATTCTGCCTTCTTGTTTCAGCTTTCATACCATAAAAAGTGTCCATTTTGCAGTCTTTGTACTGCCACGTTTTCACATTTGTGTGCTTTTTTGCTCCCAAGCATTGCTGTCTAGTGTTTCTAAGTGCAAGAAAGCTTGCACTTAGAATGTGCCTTATGGAGAACATAACATTAGATAAGCTTTGAGCAGGCATGAATTACAGTACTGTTGGCCAATCATATAGTAGAGAAACAGCATATGGTAGAGAAGGTGTCTTTAAAAAGAAACATACATAAACAAGGTTATATATTGATCAGCTAATGAAAATGTAACCAGAGGCTCATAGAAACCTAACTGTATGTCTCCTAGGAGCAATGGTTCAGAATTTGCTAGTTCATTGTTTGCAGTAACTTTATATATACAACATAACTACCATGAATAGCAAGAATCAATTATAGTGTGTACCTTTCTTACCAGACTTCTTTCACTCAGCATAATTATTTAGAAGTTTATACATGCCATAGCATGTATCAATAGTTTATTCCTTTTTATTAAGTAAAATATTCCATTGCATGGATATATCATACTTTATCCATTTTCCTGTTGATGGCTTATAGGTTGTTTCCAATCTAGGGCTATTATAAATAAAGCTGCTGTGAATATTTTTCTTCATATATTTGTATGGACTTATTACATTTTTTTCTTACTTTTGGGTTGTTTGATTTCTTATTACTGAATTGTGAAAGTACTCTGTACATTTTGCATACAAGTCTTTTATCAGATATATGATTTTCAAATCTTTTCTCTCTCTGTGGCTTTCTTTTTTCATTCTCTTAACAGTGCCTTTTGAAAATCAGAAGCTCTTAATTTTGAGGAAGTCCAATTTATAAGTTTTTTCTTTTGCAGATCATGCTTTTAGTTTGTATCTAAGAAATTTCTTTGCTTAACACAAGGTCACAAATACAGTATGAGGTATGGATCAGTGGGGTGCTTTTGTGGGGTTGACTGGGGAGAGAACACATGGATATCCAGTTGTGCCAGGACCATTTGTTAAAAAGACTATCCTTTCTCTACTAAATTTTCTTAGTGCCTTTATTGAAAATAAATTGACCACAAATATGTATGGTATTATTGCTGGACTTTCCAAACTGTTGTATTAATCTGTTTGTCTCTATGGTATCATGGTAATCCTAGCCTCTTAGAACGAGTTGGGAAGTAGTCAGCCATCTGGGTCTGGAGTTTTCTATGTGAGAAGGTTCTTAACTGTTATTATAATTTTTTAATAGCTATAGGGATATTCCACTTATCTCTTTATAATTCCTTTCTACTTTGGGTTCATTTTATCCTTATTTTAGTTTCTTAAAGTAGAAGCTGAAGTCATTAATTTGAGCTTTCAGTGCTATAAATTTTCCTCTAAGTCTTGCTTTAGCCATATCCCATAAATCTTGTTATGCGTGTTTTCATCGTCTTCCAATTCCTTCATTTTCCCTTTGACCCACAAATTATTTAGGTGTGTGTTATATAGTTTCCATGTATTTGGGGATTTTCCAGATATCTTTTTCTTATTGATTTCTAATTTCATTCCATGTGATCAGGCAACATACTTTGTATAACGAACTTTTTAAATTTATTGAGACTAGGGTATGGTATCTTGGTAAATATACACATGACTGTAATGTTCTGTTGTTGGATAGAATAGTCTATGAATGACAATTAGGTCAAATCAGTTGATAGTGTTGGCCAGTTTTTATCTTTACTGATTTTATGTTTACTTTTTTTAATCAATTATTGATGGATGGTTGTTGAACTCTTTGATTATAGATACAGATTTGTCTATTTCTTCTTATAGTTCTATCAAGTTTTGTTCCACGTATGTTGTTTCCATCATGAGCTCTTTCTGCTCATTTAGTATATCTTCTTGATGAACTGACCTTTTTATCGTTATGGAAATGACTCTCTTTATTCCTTTGCTCTGAAATCCACTTTATCTGATAATAATATAGTCACTTTAACTTCCTTTTTTATTAGTTAGCATAGTATAGTTTATTCCTTTACTCTTAAACAATTTATATCTATATTTATGATGCATTTCTGGCAGGCATATATAGTTGAGTTTTGCTCAACAGTTTCTGCTTCAGCTTCTTAATTGTGTTGTGTAGATTCTTGATCTACTTGGATTTTAATATATCATCTTGCTGTTTGTCTCATTTTTTCATTGTTTCTTTTTCCTGCTCTTTCTTTTAGACTTATTGAGTATTTTTAACACTCCCATTCCTTCTCGTTTGTTGGCTTATTGGCTATAACTCTTTGTTGTGTTATTTTAGTATTGCTTATAGTATACCTCTCTAATTTATCACAGTCTACATTCAAGTGACACTATGCTACATATACGATAGGGGTCCCAAAAAAAAGGAAATTATTTTTTGGAGAGCAGTCCCCTTGTAGTACAGGCTTTCCCTGCTAGGTAAATATTCTAGGAACCCATCAGCATCAGTGTACCAGGAGCATTGTTTTGAGAAACTGCATTTGGCTTCAGTGAATTTTTTTTTTTTTTTTTTGAGATTCTTTCAGTGTGTTTTCTCATTTCATAGTGGATGATTTATGAGCTTACCTCCCTACACCATGCTGAGTGTTTAGCAGTTTTTTGACCAAAAATGACATGACCCCCATGCCCTATCCTCCCTATTCACCTGATCTTGCCCCAGGCGACTTTTTTTTTTTTGCTTCCCTGAATGAAAAATGTCCTCAAAGGGAAACGTTTTGCCAGTGTGGGAGAGATGAAACAAAAAATGGCACAAGCACTAAAAGGCATCAAAATTGATGAGTTCAAAAACTGTCTTGAGCAGCAAGAAAAATGTTTATCAAACAGGTGTATTGCATCAGAGAGTACTTTGAAGGTGACTGAAATTTGAACATATAAGAATAAATCCACAGTTTTTTATGAATAAATTCTGGGGTTTTTTGGGAGTCGCTCTTCATATTGTACAAGAACCTTAAAATAACACACTTTCATTTCTCCCTGCCTGGTCTTCATGCTAAACATTTCACTGCTATGTGTTATAAACCCCACAGTGCATTGTTATTTAGTGTTATTTTTCTTCTGCTTAATGAACTTTATTGCACTCTTTGTTTTTAAAAATATTTTCACTGGGTAAAGAATTTTAGGTGGATGCCAGGCATGATGTCTTGTGCCCATAGTCCCAGCTACTTGGGAGGCCGAGGTGGGGAGGCTCTCTTGAGCCCAGGAATTTTAGTCCAGCCTGGACAGCATAGCAAGACCAATCTCTAAAAATAAATAAATGAATGAATGAATAAAAGAATTTTAGGTAGAAGGTACCTTTCCTTTCAGTTCTTTAAAGAAGTTGCTCCACTGTCTTCTAGCTTGTGTTGTTTTTGACAGGGAGTCTACCATCATCCTGTTTTTCTGTATATGTCATTTTTTCCTGGTTGCTTTTAAGTTTACCTCTGTGACTGGTTTTAAGTAATTTGATGATGTGTGACTTGGTATAGTTCTCTTCATGTTTCTTGTACTTGGGTTTGTTGAGCTTCTTGAATCCATGGATTCAAAGTTTTCATCAAATTTTCAGCCATTATTTCTTCAAATATTTCTTTTGTCCCCTTATCTTCTGTCTTTGGAGACTAATTCCAGTTCTATTTGGCTACTTAAGTTGTCATAAAATTCATTTCTTTCTTTTTTTCTTCCTGTGTTTCATTTATGGACAGTTTCTCTTGCTATGTCCTCAAGTTTACTGTTCTTTCTTTCTGCAGTGTCTAATCTCATTTTTCATCTCCAGAGTTTTGACTTGGGCCTTTATATTTTTGATGTCCCTAGTTAACATACTTAGTGTTTCCTCTAGTTTCTTGAATTTAAAGACTACAATTCTAATAACTGTTTCAATGTGCTAGTCTTTATCATCTGTCACTTTGGGTTCCATTTCAATTGATTGTTCTCCTCATTGTAGGTAGCATTTTTCTGCTTCTTTGTGTACATGTTTCTGTATTCCTAAGATGTTCTTGAGTTTTGTTGTGGGATGCAGTGAAGTTACATGGAAACAAACCCTTTTGGGTCTTGCTTTTAAACTTTACAGGGCAGGATCCTATCAGCATTTATTCCTCAGTACATTTTCTTCATTGCCAAAGCAATGCTTTTTAGTATTCTAGCCAGTGCCCCTGAATTATGGGGTTTTCCCATTGTAGCTATTGGCAGCAGGTACTGTCCCCAGCCCTGTAAGAGCTGCAGACGCTGTTCCCTCTAGTCCTTCTGAGTGGTTCTTCCCCTGGCCTTGGGCAGCTTTCTTACAGGCATCAGTACTCCACTGAATGTTTGAGGGAAACCCTCTGCAGATCCCCAACATTCTCCTGCATAGTTCTTCTCTCCAATATTCTGCAAAGTCTAGCTGCCTTGACTCTCCAGGACTCCTAGCTCCATCCTCAACTTAGGGACACCTCAAGACTCTGTCCAGGTCCCTTCCCTGTACCCTAACCTAGAAACATTATCTAGGCAGTAAGCTAGGACAATCACAGAGCTCAAGCTCACCTCATTTGATTCCTACCTCTGAAGGATCACTGTCCTTCATGTCCTGATGTCCAGTGTCTTGAAAGTCATTGTTTTATGCATTGTGTCAATATTTTACTGTTTCAAGGAGGTGGCAAATCTGGTCCCTATTACTACCTTGACCTATTCTTTTTTTATGTTGTAATTTCTGTGTTTTCTGAAAGGTATATGTATTGGCCTTTGGTTATAAGAAAAAGAAAAAAGTGGGTTTTTTTGTTTCAATTTTAAAGTTCCTTTAATGTGAATGTGTGCATTTTAGAAACTATAAGTCTAGCTAAGCCTTGTCAGTTTATTAAATCAGTTTTATAACTAAAATGTGAATGCTTTGAGCTTAGGAAAAGAATTAACACAAATAAGGTAGGAATAACTGTCTGGACAACAGGGATGGCTGCCTGAGTCTCCATAGAAAGTTCTGTCTTGATCTCGTACACAGGTTCCTTTCAGCATAAAATGTGCCTCCAGGGCCTGCCCTGCCATTATCCTCACTGTTCCGCAGCATTTCAACCATGAGGTTTCTGCTGACCTTTTTTTGCTGGTCACTTAGTAACTGAGCCTCCTACTGCATAAGAAAGGAATAATAAAGCATAATAGGAAATAAAGATTCTCGTATTAATTGCCCTAGGTCTCTGGCACAGAAGGCTGATCTCAACTAATCTTGAAAGTCATCTCAAAATATGCACATTGGGCTGAATATGGTCAGGTTTTCCTTTGATACTCTCTGCCCAGATAGAGCATCTAAAATGTCAGGCTCTTTCTAATTCGGGTTGAAGAACATCTTGCTCTACTTTTGTTGCAGTAGATAATTTTAGAATATATATGGATTCAATCTCATTTTATAGTCATCCACTAACTTTAAAAAGTGAGTACACTGAGAGAAATTGGGGTTTGAGACAAGGCTCATAAAATTCCTTTGACTGTCTTTGTTTTTTATTTATAGGGTAGCTCCATTACAATTATAGGTTCAAAGCCATCTCTTAAAAAGACTAAAATTATCCTGAATTACAGCTGTATAACAACACTACCAATTCTCTCATTTATTTAGATGAAGAACTAGTGGATGTTTCTGCATCTGTCTTACCAGAATTGAAAAGAGAAGCATATGGCCAGATTCAAGTCTGTGCAAAACAGAAGCTGGCTCGCCATGGTTCTTTTAATACAGTTCAGCCTTCTGAAAAGATCCAGAGGAAGGTGAACTCAGAACCCAGCAGCCCATGCAGAGAAGAACAAGGTATCTGCCCTTGTGTGATCCATGGAATCCGTCAGTTGCTATGTAATTGCCACCCGTGTAAATACAGCATAGCCCTTGTGCTGGCATTTCAAAACAAGCTGACTCTCCAGGCCCTGCCTGTTTTTTCCAGGGGTCTACTTTTCACTTGCCTGAAGTAAAACAATTATTCTGGGCAAAGGAGATTCTGATTTCACAGTGTGTGAACATAGGCCTATGCCTGAAGTTGATCCTGGTCAGCCTTGAAGATCAATCGGTTTGCCATGGTTGTCCTGTTTGATGTGGCTCAGAAATTGATCATACTTACAAAGCAGCACTTATTTTGGGTTTTTTTACTAATGTTTGCCTGTTTGATGTATCTCAGAAGTTCATCAGACTTACAAAGCAACACTTATTTTGTCTTCTTGATGAGACCTGAATTCCCCATTAACAGCTAGTTTCTGGAAATTTCCCTCCTTAAATCAAAACCATAATGGATTTGAGTAATCTCTGAGCTGAGAACAATAAATTCTGTATATAATTGCTGTGTATACGTCTCTTCCTATATTTGTTAAACCTCATTTTCCTTTCAGGATCAGATGGCTACTCTTTAGAAATTGGAAGTCTGGCAGCAGTCTACAGACAGAAAATAGAAGACAATTCACAGTAAGTAGTCTATAAAAACTCAGAGTGTATTCTTTTCCATTTCCTGCGTTAATTTTGACTAAATTGAAATGCCACCCACTTAAAGATAAAATTTAAGTCAACCATTTGTTAAAAATTGATGATTTCCATTTGTGTCCAACACTGCAAGAATTAGTATTAGAGGCATAAAAGTAGGGAAATATTATCCTGTAAGCTATGATAGCTTATAGGGAACAAGATAAAACACAATGAAAAAAGACAATTCACATTTAATTTGACCCTGAGAAATGATGCCTTAGAATTCCATGCCTCATTCTGTCATCATCATAGCTGACTGTATTTACTAACTACCAGGTACTGTTCCAGGAGCTGTTGCCTTCGATTTACAGAAAAGAAACTGAAGCCCAAAGAGGTTAAACAACTTGCCAAAGGTCACAATGCTAATAAGTGACAGAGCTGAGATTCAAACCCAGGCCATCTTGCTTAAGATTTGGGGCTGATTTTGAAGGAAATGTTATATTATCAGAGAAAGCAAAATAAACACTAAAGAGGGAATGCAAGGTCTTTAATGGCAGCTGTAGGATGAGTCAGATTGTAAAGCAGAATCAGGGAGCAAAGGGACCAAAAGCTGATTTTGTTTAGCTGTAATGGTTTGTCCAAGCAGCACAGTAAAAGGAAAAAAGTCATGCAGAAGAAGGGCCTGTGTGTTGGATGTAAGTAGGTCAAGTTGGCAAAAAAGCTTTGAAAGCCAGGTAGAAGAGTTTGGATGTATCAGAGAAACAGTAAGAGCTGTAGTAGGTTCACTGAAGATCATCCGGCTGCTCTTAGCAGATGGGTTACCAGTAGAGAAGAGCTCCAGGGGAACAGATTGCGGAACAGCATTTGTAGGTGTTCTGGTCTGCTGTGGGGCAGACCTGAGCCATGTCCATTGGAGAGGGAAAGAAAGGGAAACCATTGGAAGAGAGGGAGTCAGCAGGACTCGTTAAAGGAGAAAGAGACACCAAAACAAAAATCTGGTGTCAGATGATGGTGATGTTTGTGGTAGAGATGGGGAGTTTGCAGGTGGGTGGCTAGAGGTGGAATGGTGGGTGATACACCCAGTGTGGACTGTTGGGTCTCACAGAGCTGAGCAATTCCAATGACTCTTCCAGAAGGGGCTGGTTGGAGACATGGTTCAGCTCTGCTTCCCAGTGCACTCCATTTTATCCCCAGCAGCACCATGAGATGGTGGGCAACACAGGTCTCTGTGATTCCATCAGAAAGACAAAGAAATCTCTGTCCTCTGTCGACTATTTCTTGAAGGATTTTCCCCATCTGTTCCTAAACGTATACTAAAGACATAAACATCTTTTTAAATATTTGGAAATGTTTCCATAGAAAAGGCCTAGACATTGTTTATCATCTCTTATATTGATGGAACTTCATTTTTAATGCATGCTGCCGAAATACTCTTCAGTAATACTGGGCAGAATTGGACAGGAATGACAAAAAGTAATAATTTAGGAGGTTATTTTGTTTCACCCACTGCCACTTCATTTATTTCACACTGGATTTGAGACAAACTGGGTTAGTCTTTGTCTAAATCAAAGTCGGGTTCAGTCTGTGCTCCCCACCTAGGATCTCTCACAGCGAGTGGGAGCGTGGGCTTTGCCGTCAAATAGACATGGGTGTGAGACCCAGCTTCCCATTTCAGAGCTGGCTTACCTTAGGCAGGTTAATTAAACCTCTGAACCTCCCCGTCTTCCTCACTAGTAAACCAGGGGAAATGAGAGTAGCTACTATTATAATAATTGTAGAAAATCATTATAATCTTATGCTGATCCTAATAGCACCTACATCTCTGGCAAGGGGGCAGGTGCTCCGGAATTGGTAGCTATCAGATGTGGAAGAGATGGAGGGGAAGCCAGTGTTAGCTCTCACCTGAGATTCGCAGCGGCTCTTCCTACTTCGGCTCTCCCAACCCATCCTGGCCATCCACCCGGTTATAACTGGTCATCTGTCTCTGGAGTGACCAATAGGTGCTCGGGGAGTTTAATATTCGCCTGAACAGTAGCATCTCACTCCTGATTTGGTATGACTCTTTGGGAAAGGAGGTCAAAGGTTGGTAGAATGTGCTAACTTGATGGTACCCATTACGTTTCTTTTTATTACAGGGGACAAGCCTTTGCCAGTAAGAAAGTGGTGCCTCCACCAAGCAGCTCGAACCCCGTTGTTCCTTTCCCTGTCCTCTCTATTGACTCAGAGTATTGTGTTAATCCTTTAGCCCACCCAGTATTTTCTGTGGCTCAGACGGACCTGCAGGCATTCTCCATGCAGAATAGTCTGAATGGACAAGTAGATGTCTCACTCACTTCTGCAGCCTCGGCCGTGGAGAGCTTGAAGCCGGCTCTGCTTGCCGGCCAGCCCTTGGTGTATGTGCCTTCTGCCTCGCTGTTCATGCTGTGTGGGAGCCTGCAGGAGGGGCCATCCCCAGGGTCAGGGTCAGAGAGGAACAGCAGAAATTCGGAGGCCCCAGCCACGGCAGACCAGTCGTCCACCCTCTCGGCTCAGAAGCGCCTCTGTGAGGACAGGAGCCTTCAGGGAGAGCATGAGCCAGCCACGAAGAGACAAAGTAGCAAATGCGAAGACAGTCCCCTGTCACTCGTCATGCCCAAGGTGAGGGAGTGTGGGTGGATGCATCTGATGACATCCCGTTAACCCTGAGCTTCTTCTTAATGAAGACACAGATATTAATATGCAAAGGAGTCTAGGGTATGAGGCTATTTTGTGTGTCACTTGCATAATTAATTAAGCACTGGACTGACTCTCCCCAAAAAATCTAGCCATAAAACAGTACCATAAGAAAAGTGATTTTTATAAAAGTCTCACTTTGTATAAAATGCTAGAAAACATAAAGAAAAAAAGTACCCAGAATCCCACCACATAGAGGCAATCACTGTTAAATGTTTATATTTTCTCCCAGTCTTTTTGCATCCTTTTTTAAAAAGCAAGTTGGGATCACTGAAATAGTCATCTTAGTCCAGGATGCAGCTGAGTGAGGACTATGGGTACCATCTGGCTATCAGGGTCTGTGCTTGGTCAGTTCCCTTCACTGCTCAACGATCCTGCTTCCTGAGCTACAAAATGAAAGGGACAAAAATATGAACTGTCCACATCTCTGGCTTAGTAGCCGTTCAGAGGCTAATGAGATATGACCAGTAAAACTCTCGGAAAGCAGAAGTGCGTCATTACAGCAGTTTGCAATGGATCAGCTGCACCTACTTTATGGAAACCATTCCATTAATTAAGAACCTTTCCCTTCTGTTTTTTTTTCTCTTTTGCCAGAATGAATTTTTCTCATTTTGTAGATAGCCTGGAGTGTCAGATCAGAAGTAAAAGACTGACTGGCATATGTCTTAGATAACCAAGACAGCTTAGGCCAGCCCACAGTTCCTTATAAAACCCCAAAAGACTGTAGTGTCAATATACTTTATGTGGTACCAGCTCAGAAATTTATTCCATGGTCTAAACACCATGGGCAGTTTCCCATTAATAAAATCTCTATCATTTCTATAATAATTTGAAATCATAAACGTATTGCCTGTGGCCCTACCACCCTGAACATACCTAATCGCCTCTGAAATTATAAGCCTGTAAGTGCACACAACATGACGTTTGTTTTCAGACCATTCCTATAAATAGAATTAAAACAACTGATGAACACAACTGTTGTTGCATGGGGGTATGTTTTACCTTTTTGTTTACATGTTATCTATGTTGAAAAAGCTGATATTAAGAGTTACTACTGGAATTTTGACTTGCTTTTCTGTTTCCTGGTCTGGTTGTGCTTAGAAACCCTCGGAGTCTACAGACCTTGCCTCTCCCAAGACTAAGAGTAACAAGGCATCTGTGCCCCTCGAAGGTATTTGCATGAATGGTCAACTCACTGCTGCAAAGGAAATTTCAGGAAAGGCAACAGCAAACTGCTTTGTTTCTTCTGAGTGGGCAAATCCTTTAAGAAATACAGATGTTGAAAAGCCTTCAAAAGAAAATGAAAGCACCAAAAAACCCTCTTTGCTGCAGTATCTTTGTGTGCAGTCTCCAGTCGGTAAGGGATGTCATTGTGTCTTAGAGTCCCTTGTGGTGGTCAGATCATAAAGTGGATTTTTAAAAGTTTGTCTCTTACACGTGACCAAAGCAGTTCATTGATGCATTTCCAAGTCATTTTACTCCAACCTCTTGTTTTCTCTACCTACTATACAAGGAAGGGAGAAGCAGTTTTTTTTTTAAGAGACGAGGTCTTGCTCTGTCGACCAGGCTGGAGTGCAGTAGTGTGATCAGAGCCTACTGAAGCCTTGAACTCCAGGGCTCAGGCAATCCTCCTGCCTCAGCTTCCTGAGCAGCTGGGACTACAGACGTCACCAACTTCAGGGGTAATGGGAAAATAGTTAGGGTAGGTGATTCCCCCCAAAAAAAAATGCATTTAACTTTACTTGGTGAGAAAAGTGTGACAAATTCCAAAGATGATTCTATTTTTCTAATTTAGCGGACTCTGGCTTTGGTTTATTATAATAGTATGACCCTACTGGCCATCGTGTGCAGGTTGCATTCTAAGCTCTTGAGCACCTAGAAGTACTAAGTACATCGTTATGGTCAACTAACAGGTCAGAAGTAAAAGGACTTGACATTTAAAACCACTTATTATCTGCATGACCTTAAGTATTCAACCATCCTCACTGGTAAAACAGCAATAATAATAGCACCTGCTTCATAGGGGTGCTATGAAAATTGAATTAAATCTAATAAGATAATTTGTCTAAAGCACTTAGAATAATAGTGCCTGGCACTTAGTAAGACTTAAAAGTGCTATTACTATTTTGAATTAAAGTTGAAATACAGTGGATACTTGACATTTGAGTTCTACACCACGTGCATAAATCTGCTCTCAATGCCAAGATACTTCAACTGATTTTCCTTGATTCCTTGTTGGCATAAGCCTAACCTGCCAGAGCAGGTTAGGTGGGCATTTATCATTTTTTACTTCTCTAGAGAACATTCTTTACTCCTTTGGCAAATATTTTTTGAATGCTTACTCTACACATGATACTGAAGTGTTAGGAATACATTAACAAACAAAAACAGACTCAGTTCCTGCTGGGTGAAAATTACAGCCAGCACAGGGATTTTTTTGATGCCATGGACCCTTTGGCAGTCTGGATTTCGCCTCATCATGTTTACAGATGCATAGAATATATAGGATTACCAAGGAAGCCAATTATATTTCATGTGATTGGAAGAACAATTTAAAACATTATTTATCGTAGTAAAAAGATTTGGCCGAAAGATCAATACTCTCAAAATTTCCAAATGGTGATGAGTTTAAGAAATCTGCAGGCCAGGCACAGTAGCTCATGCCTGTAATCACAGCACTTGAGAGGCCTAGGTAGGAGGATTGCTTGAGTCCAGGAGTTCGAGGCCAGCCTGGGCAACATAGCAAGACCCTGTCTCTGCAAAAAATAAAAAAATTAGCCAGGTGTGGTTATGTACACCTGTAGCTCCCAGCTACTAGAGAGATGGGGGCAGGACGATCACTTGAGCTCGGGAGTTTGAGGCTGCAATAAACTATGATGGCGCCACTGCACTCCAGCTGGAGCATCAGAGCAAGATCCTGTCTCTTAAAAAAACATCTGCAAGCACCTATACTGCCCGTAGGTATACGTTTTACCAGTAACAAACTCAAGGTTCTGTTAATACTGTTGTTATTTGTTGCTTGTGATCATAATGGAGAGAAATATAAATTTTCATTTAGAAATGATAACAAATAAAGTTATACTTTTTCCCTTCTGAGTTTCACTCTCCTCCTCAATCTGGGTTCAGTGGAACTCACACTGACAACCCTCTGAAGGCACCAACCAAATGATCACATGGAGAGTGTGGGGGTACAGCATTGGCCACTGCTGTGGAGGAAAAGTATGGGACTTTTTGGTCTGGCCAGGTGGGAAGGTGTCATCATTCATTGATTGATTGCCGACTCCCATGTGAAAGGACTGTGAGGAAGGTGAGTTTGAATGGTATCCTCATGATGTAGATTTCCACCTTGTTCTGCTTCTGTTTCAGGATTAAATGGTTTCAATGTGCTCTTCTCTGGTGGTCAAGCCCCTCACACTGTGGGTCCATCTTCGAGTCAGCTGCCATCCTTCAGTGTTCCTTGCATGATCTTACCGTCTCCGACTCTGGGCCCATTTCCCGTTCTCTATTCTCCCACAATGCCCAGCCCGGTATCTTCTGCTCCTGGTACTCTCCCAAACACAGGACCTGTGAATTTTGGCTTGCCTGGCCTTGGATCAACAGCCCATCTTCTCGTCGGCCCTGCAGCCATGGTGAATCCAAAGTCATCCACACTTTCTTCTGCAGACCCTCAGCTTCAGGGTCAGGCCTCACTTAATCTGAGTCCAGTGATGTCAAGGTCACAAAATGTCATCCAGCCCGAGTCCCCTGTTTACATGGGACATCCGGTCTCAGTAGTAAAATTACAACAGGTGAGGCCTGAAGTTTACTATAAGCGCCTTCACTGTGGGATGGAGTATGACTTTGTTTATTTAGCTTTCACTTTAGCCACATGACTGTAGGACCAGGTCAAGTTCTCCGTGGCTTCCATTATAGACCCAGAGTGATCTGCTTATTTTATAAAGCACTGACACATAAGGATCCTGTGCCTAAAGATAAAAATTATTTTTCAGTTGTCATTCTGTTTCTTAGAATTAGAGGGGACCTATTTTAGACATAATTCAGGCAAACGAAGAATTCTGAATATTTAGATTATTTTTATGATCTCCAAGCTTTTGTTTCATTAGGTCAATTAAAAAAACACCCTAAATTTTAATTGTTCAGCTATATAAACAGTTAAGAGAAACAAGTCTTTATGCTAACTCAGATTCTTCACATCAGTCATTTCTTAAGATATGATGTTTACAGGAAATGGAATATATATACATAACTGCAAAACATATAAAAATATACATACCTACGCCTTTATAGGCATATGAGAAGGGACCCCAAAAAAACTGGAATTATTTTTTGGAGGAGGGGACCCTTGTAGTATAGGCCTCTCCCCCAGGAAAGTATTCTAGGAGCCCATCGGCATCAGTGTACCAGCTAGCATTATTTGTGAGAGGCTGTGTTCAGCTTCGATGAATTTTTTTTTTCTTTTTGAGAGTCTTTCAATGCATTTGGCCATTTCAGAATGGGTGATTTACAAGTGTACCTGCCCAAACCGCGCTGAGTGTTCAGCAGTTTTGCACCAAAAACGGCATGACCGTGCCCCACCCTCCTTATTCACCAGATCTTGTCCAGGAGCAAAAGTTCTCAAAGGGAAACATTTTTGCCAATGTGGAAGAAGTGAAACAAAAAAACGGCAGAAGCACTAAAAGGCATCAAAACTGATGAGTTCAAAAGCCGTTTTGAGCAGTGGAAAAATTTTGTCTTAATGGGTCTATTCATCAAAGGGAGAGTACTTTGAAGGTGACTGAAGTTTAAACATGTAAGAATATATAAATTGTTTTCTAAAAATAAATTCCAGTTTTGGGGGATCCCCCCTCATATAATCAGTGTATTAATCAGTTCTATATTTGTCCCCAAAACTCCATTTCAATCTACAAATATTTGTTGAATTCCTGTTATGCATTAGGCATTACTCACAGTGATTTCTTACTCTCCCAGAAAAAGTTATGTAACCTCTTTGGTAAACTGCATCCAAGCCAATAACTGAATTTAATTTCCAGTGTGATAAGTGTTATAAAGGAGATAAACAGGATGAGTGTGATAGGAGGGCAAAGAGGAGCGACCACTTGCCTGGGTTCATAATACACAGGTCAAGGAAGGGCTTCCAGTTCTGAGATTGAAAACTATTTGACTTTACTTCCATTTTTACTGTTTTTTTTTTTTTTTAGTCACCAGTTCCCATGACCCCTAAGAGCATCCGACGCACACACCGTGAAACGTTTTTCAAGACACCCGGCAGCCTTGGAGACCCTGTCCTTAAGAAAAGAGAAAGGAATCCGTCACGGAACACCAGCTCAGCCCAGAGGAGACTAGAGATACCCAGTGGCGGGGCTGACTAACCTGATGCTGTGCCAGCTGAGGGCAGGGTTGAATCCCCTGATTTCCTTGTCACAGGCGATGTCCTAAGTAGAATGCAGACCATCCGGGCATCCTTCCTCTCTCTTTCATCCACTGGTTCTATTAACTTCCCACCATCATGAATCATCTATTTTTCTGAAAGTAATTGTTATTAATTGTGCATTTAATACCAGTTAGAGTTCAGACTCTGTGCATGGTGTCACAGTGAAAGCTCCAAATGACTTTGTGGTTTTGATTCAAGAATCATCTTCTGACTGGAAGTAGATCCAAATAGGCCACCAGAGCCTTGTGGTTTTTCTCAAGGGGGAGGGAGGCTGTCTAGCACTTAACTAGGGTAAGCATTCTTGACCTGTATATCTACTCGCCCTGAGTAAATCTGTGAGATTCCCTTTCAGCAGTTTACAAAAGCTACTGCTTCCTTAGGCTTCATCAGGAAGCCACCTTCAGTTGTGAATCCTATGGTATTATTTATTTTGTTCCTGAAATGGGATTTAGTGCAAAAAAGTTTACAACTACAGCCTAACACATTCTTTTCAGGGTATGACGACTTGAATGTTTATACTTTTCTTTCTATAATTTGCCCTGCACTTATTCTACAATCTAGTAATAATGTGGATAAATGTATATACATGACAAATGTCAAGACCAAAATAACTGTGAATGACACACCTTGCTGTATATGAACTATGCTACCGTTATCTGTGAGCGTGAGAACTGAGATGAACTCAAGCAGCCTAATCACTGATTCTCAAACAACTGTGGGAACATTGAGGTTTTACTGTTGGCTTCTAAAAACCCTACTGTGTTCAGTGTCCTTCACTACGTGCCCCTGCATTTTATATTTAAATGTTAACTGTAGAGTATCAGGTATGGGTGCCTTCTAACAATTGCTGTTTGTAAAAGAAATCAGGATGGTAGAAAGTAATTATGTGGAACATTGGAACCTGGATGAGACCTTTTAGTTGAATTCCAAAGAATAATGGTATAGAAATTGATATGGGGCAATAGGTGATTCTTTTTGCGTTTACTTCTTTTCTTCATGTTTGGAAGAGGAAGAGGGAAAATGGACACATTATGTCCCAAGAGTATTCAAACCATAGTTAGATGGTATGTCTGGAAAATAAGAATGGTGAATGTAAGAATTCATGGTTCTAGCATGAGCATAATTCTGGAAACTGTTATGCAACTTTCTTTTGTTAAACCGTATGACTTTAGGGATTAAGTAGCCAAACTAGTTTGTATTCCTAGATTTATTGATATTTACCTCTCTCTTATCTTTTCAGAGTATCTACTTCCTTCCTTGTGCCACTCGACACAAGTAATGTCCATCCGTCCGTCCTTCCTCTTCCTTTCTTTTCTCCAGTCTTCCATCCCTTCATCTTTTCTTCTTTTTCTCTTTTAAAACTTCTATTTTAGATTTCAAATCTTGGAACAGGGCTTTTTTTGTTTTGTTTTTGGTTTTTTTGGACCCAACAAAATATTATATGAAAGAATAAAAATATTAATTTAAGAGACTCTGGGAGTCTGAGTAAAGTAGCTTTATATTAACTACAGGATAATATTAACCTTATTACCCCCATAAGATTTTTTAAAACTTGAGGTAGGTAGCCAAATTAAATAAATGTGCTACTTATATAAGATTTTTATCAACACTAAACTTTTAAAGTTTACAAAATGGCATCTTTTTTTTTCTCTTTCTTGCAGTCTTCTCTAGAGTTAGATTAAAAATGTGGTTGTAACCATCAACAGTTTCACAGTAATGATTACCCTGAACTAATACTGATGGGTTCCCTATCAAATAACGATATGCCTTTTTGATATAGATTACAGGATATGAAGCAAATAAATCTGTGGATGGTATGTGCATTTTAAATCTACCATGGTTCAGAACTTCCACAAAAAATTTTTATTGAGAAGTCTGCCTTTAGATGGAAACACAAACTGTTTTTCCCCTCATTGTTCTTGGATATTCTCCACTTCTTTTAACTTCTTTGCTATCCTTTTTATTATTACTATTTTGTTTGCGATATGACCATATTAACCTCAGAGAATTCCTGGTTCTTGAAGGGTGTTAAAGAGCAATCCCATAAATGAGAATATTGTGACTTTGTGACCATACTTAGCAATAGAAAACCAATGACACATTACTTTTGTATTCAGTGCCCACTTCTTAATATATCTTTATGATATGTAAAAATACTAATAATGCAGTAGTTGTTTCTGTCAGGACACTGAATCTTACAGAACAACTGATGGAATTGAAGCTTCTGGGCTAGACTTGGGTATTTTGGGTAGTGAAGAAGCAATGGCAATCTTGAGTCTATCATTGTATAATTTAGTGAAAGAAAAAAATAGTCGTGGGTGATCCTGCTAAGAAAATGCAGCTTTGAGTCGGCACTGAGGGTATGTGTGCCCTACACTGTCCAGGGTTTGTGAAACCCTTTCATTCTGGTACAAGAGTCGGGGGTATAACTTTTATACTTGAATCTACCTACCAAGTTTACATTTCTCCATTCCTTTTTTTAAGGTGCTATTTCTATATTTAAATAACTTTTTTTTAATGTAAAGCTGCTTTCTGCTTATCTTGTTGCACTGCTAGTTGTATGTAGGTATTAATTTTATTGCTGCTTACTGCTTTGTTCATATTATTTGGCTCTGCTTTTTTTCCTAATGACTATATTATCTATGGCTATCTCCTTATAACTGTACTACATGTAAACTGATTTCTTTTCCTGATTTTTTTCTATTATTTTTAGAAAGAATATTAAGCTTTATAAAATAGCAATAAAAATTAATTCATTTAATAAGAGAGGTTGGTTATATTTCTTGGTGGGCCTTCTTTGTATACTGTTTTCACTAAAACCATGAATAATTACAATATAACCAACCAGGTCCTCATAAACCCAAATCAGATATTTTTGCTGAGACCTCCCAGAATTGCATGGGAGCTTGGAAGGGTGGAAGTTATTGAGCTTCTAATTGTTAGTGAACTGCAAAAGGTTCAGGGTTTCCAGATCATTCTGATGCTTCTTCAATGTAAGAATCAGGTGAATGCAGACCACCCCCTGACTTCTACTTCTCATGATATACATAAGGTTAAATGCTCCTCAGCATAGCAAGTGCTCACCACCTTAAATTCAAAGCCAAATTTCTACTGTTGCCCTCACTTTTAAAATAAACTGCAAGCCATCTTAATCTGATTTCCCATAGCTCTTTATATCTCAAGAGAGTTGTCTATGTGACACTTGTCAAGTCTTCCCTGTTTAATTGTGAGATGGGACTGGCAGATGTTTGAGCTGATTCACATGATCAACTCTTCAGAAGCCTCATCTTGGGAACATTAACCTGAACTTCCTGTGATGCAGGCAATACATTTTTCTCCAGCTGCTGTGCTCCCTCAGCCTCTGGTTTTCCGGCAACCCACTCCACAAAGACCCCTGGGCAGGAATTTGAGATGGTGCCCTTTGCCCTGTTTCTAGAAGAGAAGACCCAGCCAAACTCCCAGTAATTCCACCACTGCCAAAGCTGCTGGCCCGCCTGTATTCCTTGGGTTCTCCGGGCGAGTCAAATACCAGAACACACCTCTCCTGCTGGAAAGAAGCAAACTACACCCAGAACACCTCCCTTATAGGCTCTTGGGTGGCAGAGGGGAGGAATTACAGCATAACACTCCAAAGAAATCCTCACTAAATACATCTGTTTCCATCCCTTCAACCCTTTCATGGCTTTAAGGATGAAGGGATTAAATAGTTGTATAACTAGTTTTGCGAAACCTCTATCAATCATGCAGAGTCCGCCACAGGAATGTAGCATCTCCTGTGACTTAGTGCTATAGCCAAGATCAGCATTTCATATCTGGTTACAATAGCAATAAGCTTCCATTGCACAGGATTTGCATTTTTCTCAATGATTGTTATGGCATTTAATATATCATACTTATCAAACTTTTTGACAGCTATTCATTTTTTGTGTGAAGATCAATTTGATTAATTCAATGTCTTTTCTGAACTAAAACACTTCTGAAATTAAGAAACCATACCTATAGCTAAACCTGCTCTCTTCATTCTTTCACATCTAAATCTTTTTTTTGCAACTAGCCCATTGGTAGTCTTCAATTTGACTGGTTCTTCTGTCTAAGCATCCAGTCTTTCCCCAACTTGCTGTGAAGAACTCAGCTCTTAATTGATATTAAGAATCAAATAAAAGTGGGCAACATTGTAAAACAAAGTTAAACAATTAATTTCTCTACTACAAGATTAGATATTTTAATTTATAAGAGGAAATACAGCATAAATACATTTTTTTTTCTTTTTTTTGAGTTGGAGTCTTACTCTGTCACCTAGACTGGAGTGCAGTGGCCACTCCCAGCCACTGCAGCCTTACATGCTGGGCTCCAGCGATCCTTCCACCTCAGCCTTCCGAGTAGCTGGAATTACAGGCACGTGCTACCACGCCCGGCTGATTTTTTATTTTTATTGTAGAGATAAAGTCTCGCCAAGTTGCCCATGCGGGTCTCGAACCCGCAGGCTCAGGCAATTCACTCACCTCAGCCTCCCAAAGGCACGGGATTACAGGCTGAGCCACCAAGCCTGGCTATAAATACAATTTTTAAAAACTGGTTTATGAGACCATTTTTTCTTAGTGTGTCTTATGAGACTTGAATTCAACAGAAGGTTCTTTGAAAGCAATGAATTCAGGTGGAAACGAGTGGAGGACCACAAGGGACAAAACCTACATACCGCTGCACAGACAGATTGTTAGGTAGTGGGAAATAGGTTCCAGTGGACTCATATACCAGTTGGTGGATGCTGGAATCAGCATATAGATTCTGAATCACAGCTTCCCCCTCAATTAAGCCTCAAAACTGCAAAAAGTACACCCACAGCTCACACTCCACCCTCAAAAGTGAACAAAGCCAGAGGACCCTCATAAGAAAGAACAGGAGATTGCACAAGCAAAGCAAAAGCAACCCCACCTTCCCTGAAAAACAGAATTAAAGAAGGGGAGAGAAAGGAGGAGAGAGAGAAAAATCTACACAAATGAAGAAAAACCAAAAGAAGAATATGGGTCTCTCCCAGACCCCTGGGAGGGCAGACACTGAGAAAACTGACTTCGGAATGCAAACAATGAAAAGTCCCCAGAATGACTGGTCTCAAACTACACACCTAGATATCAAGACATTAATGGAGAGATTAAAAAGAATTGAGGAGAGACAAGAAGAAACTAGGAAGGAGCTGATAACTGAGATAACAATAATAAAGAATACTGTGAATGAAATAAATAACAAACTGATAAGCATGGAAAGCAGAATTACCCAAGCAGAAGAAAGAATCTCAGAGCTTGAGGATCAAAATATAGAACTAACTCAAACTGTTAAAAACACAGAAAACAAGCTCAAAAAGACAGGACAAAACCTTCAAGAGATGAGCAATTACTTCAAGAGACTGAACCTAAGAGTAACTGGTCTTCCTGAGGCAGAAAGGGAGACAGGGACCACATTGGAACAAATTTTCCATGAGATTATTCAAGAAAACTTCCCTCATCTAATCAGTGACACAAAAATTCAAACACGAGATTCAGAGAACCCCTGCAAGGCAACAAATGAGAAGACCAACTCCTAGACATATAATAATTCACCTAAACAAAGTAGGTATA
>NW_007253391.1:78343-85539 GCF_000164805.1 Carlito syrichta
GGAGAGCTTGGAGCCCTATCTTCAAAGTCCTAAAAGATAAACAATTTCAACCAAGAATAACCTACCCGGCCAAGTTAAGCTTCATCAGCGAGGGGGAATTAAAATCCCAGATATCCAATCCCTAAGAACTTACGCTGCCACCAGACCACCTCTACATGAAACACTTAAGAAAGTACTAAGGAAAAAAGAACAACGTTCTTCACATGAGTACAGGAAAAAGAATAAAATACACATGAACCAACCTGAAAACCAAAAGAAAGACAAAAAACCAAGTGGAAGAACAACAACTCTATAAGAACTCTATGATAGGGATGAACTCTCACATTTCAATAATTAGCCTGAATGTGAATGGACTAAATGCACCACTGAGAAGACATAGAATAGCAAAATGGATAAAATACCATCAGGCAATAATATACTGCCTTCAAGAGACCCATCTCACTAGAAAGGACATGCACAGACTCAAAGTAAGAGGATGGGAAACAAATTTTCAAGCGAATGGAACACAAAAGAAAGGAGGCATCGTGATCCTAATTTCAGACAAAATACCACTTAAGCTATCAAAAGTTAAAAAAGATACAGAGGGCCACTACATAATGATAAAAGGTTCACTCCATCAACAAGAAATATCTGTCCTAAACATATATGCACCCAACATAGGAGCACCAACTTTCATAAAGCAGCTTCTAGGAAAACTAAAGAGATATTGACTCTAACACCATCAGAACTAGGGACTTTAATACCCCACTCACAACCCTAGACAGATCATCAGGACAAAAAAATCAGCAATGAGATCTGGAACTTCAGTGTGACTCTTGACCAAATGGACTTAATCGATACCTATAGAACACTCCAACCAAAGACCACAGAATACACAATTTACTCATCACCACATGGAATGTATTCCAAGATCAACCATATACTTGGCCATAAATCAAGCATAAACAAATTTAAAAGGACCAAAATTTTACCATGTACCTTCTTGGACCACAGTGGAATAAAAATAAACATTAACACCAACAAGGTCCCCCCCAAACCCACAAAGATATGGACACTTAACAACATGATGCTAAACAACTCTTGGGTCAATGATGAAATCAAAACAGAGATCAAAAGATACCTGGAAACAAATGAAAATGAGGAAACATCTTACCAAAATTTCTGGGACACCATGAAATCTGTAGTGACAGGGAAATTTATATCCCTACAAATGCACATGAAGAAAATGGAAGGATCACAAATTAACAGCCTAACAAGTCACCTAAGGAAGCTGGAAAAGCAAGACCACAAAAACCCTAATTTCAGCAGAAGAATTCGGATCACCAAAATAAAAGCCCAAATCCAGGACATAGAACACAAAAAGATAATACAAAAAAAATCAATGAAACCAAAAGCTGGTTCTTCGAAAGGATAAACAAGATCGATGGTCCCCTAGCTAGACTGACCAAGAAAAAGAGAGAAAAAAACCAAATAAGCACAATCAGAAACACAAAAGGTGAAGTCACATCTGACCCTGAAGAAATACAAAAGATCATTAGAGATTACAATGTACACTTGTATGGAAACAAATTTGAAAACCTTTCGGAAATGGAGGACTTTCTGTCATCACACAACCTGCCTAGGTTGAAACAAGAAGAAATTGAGACCCTAAAAAGACCAATAGCAATCAAGGAAATTGACTACGTAATAAGAAAACTTGTTTTTAAAAACTACCTATAAAAAAAAAGATGATTTTCCAGCAGAATTCTACAAGATATTTAAGGAGGAGCTGATACAAATCCTACTGAAGGTATTCCAGGTGATTGAGAAAGATGGAACTCTTGCCAAATCATTTTACATAGCTAACATCACATTGATACCCAAGCCAAGTAAAGACCCAACAAGAAAGAGAACTACAGACCAATATCTTTGATGAACATAGATGCTAAAATTCTCAACAAGATCCTAGCAAACCGGATTCAACAACACATCTCAAAAATCATCCATCATGACCAAGTAGGCTTCATCCTTGGGATGCAAGGCTGGTCCAACATTCGTAAAACCATAAATGTAATTAAATAAATCAATAGATGTCAAAACAAAAACCACATGATTATAGCATTAGATGCAGAAAAAGCTTTTGCTTAAATCCAGCACCCCTTCTTGATAAAAACCCTCGAGGCATACGGGGAACATACCTCAAAATAGTAAAAGCCATCTACGAGAAACCCACAGCCAGCATACTCCTAAATGGACAAAAATTGGAACCATTTCCCCTGAAAACTGGAACAAAACAAGGATGCCCACTCTCACTCCTCCTGTTCAATATAGTATTGGAAGTCCTGGCTAGAGCAATCAGAGAAGAGAAGGCAATCAGGGGTATCCAAATAGGAAAAGAGGAAGTCAAGCTATCTCTCTTTGCAGATAATATGATTGTGTACCTTGAAAACCCAAGAGAATCTGTCAAAAACCTCCTTACACTGATAAAGGCCTTAGGCAAAGTCTGAGGATATAAAATAAATGTGCAAAAGACAATCGCATTTCTTTACACCAATAATAAACAAACAGAAACCCAAATAAATTCCATTCACAATAACCACTAAAAAAATGAAATACCTTGGCATCTTGGTAACCAGAGACGTGAAAGACCTTTACAATTAAAACTACAAAACTCTGCTCAAAGAAATCAAAGATGACACAAACAAGTGGAAAAATATCCCATGCTCATGGACTGGAAGAATCAACATTGTGAAGATGTCCATCTTACCTAAGACAATCTACAGAGTCAATGCAGTATCCATCAAATTACCAGCAACATTCTTCTCAGACCTAGAAAAAACAATATAGGAATTCATATGGAAACACAAACAACCAAGAATAGCCAGAACAATCTTCAGCAAAAAAAAAAAAAAACAAAGCAGGTGATATCACATTACCAGACTCCAAACTATACTATAAAACTATAATCATCAAAACAGCTTGGTATTGGTATAGGAACAGGCATAGAGACCAATGGAATAGAATTGAGATTCCAGAAACAAAACCTCAATTTCTCAACCAACTCATCTTCGACAAAGCCTCCACCACCTACCACTGGGGAGAGGAGAACCTGTTCAGTAAATGGTGCTGGGAAAATTGGCTGACCACATGCAGAAGATTGAAACAGGACCCCTATCTATCCCCATACACAAAAATTAACTCCAAATGGATCAGAGACTTGAATGTAAAACCTCAAACCATAAGAACCTTAGAAAATGAAGGACATACCCTCATGGAAATCGGAACTGGCATCCAATTCCTGAACAAAACCCGAAACCCACAGGCCATAAGAGATAAGATAGACAAGTGGGACCTCATTAAACTAACAAGCTTCTGCAAAGTCAAAGAAACCATCAAGAGAGCAGGGAGACTGCCTACAGACTGGGGAAAAGTATTTGCCAACTCCAGGTCTGACAAAGGCTTAACACCTTGGATCTACAAGGTTGTTAACTCAAACATGCTGAAAAGAAAAAAACAAACAACCCCATTATAAAATAGGCAAAAGATATGAACAGACACTTCTCAAAGGAAGACATCCGAGCAGCCAACAGACACATGAAGAAATGTTCAACCTCACTAACCATCAGGGAGATGCAAATCAAAACCACACTGAGATACCACCTAACTCCAGTCAGAATGGCAATTATCAACAACTCAAAAAATAACAGCTGCTGGAGAGGGTGTGGCGAAAAGGGAACACTTCTACACTGTTGGTGGGAGTGTAAACTAGTGCAACCTCTGTGGAAAGCAGTGTGGCGATTCCTAAAAGCTCTAAATATCAACCTCCCATATGACCCCACAATCCCCCTACTGGGAATATACGCTGAAGAACTCAAATCACTCTATCAAAAAGATACCT
This sequence comes from Carlito syrichta, assembly GCF_000164805.1. Lineage (NCBI taxonomy): Eukaryota > Metazoa > Chordata > Mammalia > Primates > Tarsiidae > Carlito > Carlito syrichta. The sequence continues at coordinate 82,221 of NW_007253391.1, forward strand.
ACACACATATGTTTATCGTAGCATTGTTCACAATAGCAAGAACCTGGAAGCAACCATACTGTCCATCAAAAGAGGACTGGATTAAAAAAGTGTTACATATACACGATGGAATACTACGCAGCCATAAAAAAGAACAAAATCATGAATTTCGCTGCAACCTGGATGGAACTAGAGTCTATAATACTGAGTGACCTCTCACAGAAACAAAGATCCGAGTATCACATGTTCTCACTTATATAGTGGACCTTGATCATTCAACGTTATTACCATAAGAAAATGACTGACAGTGGTGGGAAACTATGTGGGGGAGGGGAAGGGAGATAGGATTAATGGTAGTAAATATCTGTCTGGGAACGAGGAGACACCTCTTATCAACAAAGGTGCCTGAATGAAACATATTTGTATACCTAACCCTTAACTATACCCCACAATATCATAATAAAAAGTATTGATTGTAAAAAAAAAAGAAAGTAAAGCAATGAATTAACCCTAATTAAGCTTCTGGTTTCTACTGAGTCTGAATTGCTGTAGATTTGTGGCTTCCAGATAATTCGGATGCTTCTTCAATGTAAGAATCACAGGTGAATGCAGACCACTCCCTGACTTCTCATGGTATCTATAAGGTTAAGTGCTTCTCAGTCTAGCAAATGCTCACCTTTAATTCAAAGCCAGATGCTAAGACCACCCTTCACTGAAAAGAAAAAAGATTAATATTAGCTTAAGGGCAGAGATCATAGAAGAATTAAATCTGAATCCACCGCAACTGCCACAAAATGTGCACTCAGTAAAAAATTATGAGGGGGGGAGAATATTGGATGGATGAGTTATCACCTTGTTTAAAAAAAAAAAAAAAAGCCTTAGAGGATTCTTTCATTACACTGTTCCAGGTATACAGCTTTCTGGTTTTGTTGGCTTAGAAGAATGGGCTCCATGATATCACTAACATTTATAAAACAAATTTAACCATGACAATCCTGGTTTTAAACTTTCAGTGGCATCTCATGTAGCATTTTTCTGACTCTTTGACCTACCTTTCTAGTTTCTACCCAGTCTACTCCCAATTTGCCTTGCCAGTTATGTGAGATAATGCCTACCAACCCTCAGCATTCATTTCTACTCCCTAGATATTTCTATGTTCTGTTTATCACAGGGGCTAGAAAACTGGCAACTATATTTCCCATATTGCCTTGCTACCTGGTTCAAGATGTGATTTTGTTAGTAAGAAACACTCATGCAATATTTGGTACATAGGAACTTGAGGCTGTCCTTCCTCTTACATTAGAAGCAATTCATGCACAAATTACAGTAGACTCAAATATTGTCAGTCATACTTTATTCTACCGTCTGATCTAGGAGTGTGCGTGAGCTATGAGGTTGGCAGTGGATATATACTGTTCCTAACCACGAGGAGAAAATAGCATTCCCCCCAATCTCTGGGTAACAGCAGTGGTAACATGATCTAAACATGTCACAACAACACTTTGACTTCCATGTTCCCTCCCAGCAAGTTTGGAATCACCTAATTTTCTACATTAGAGTCTTCCTACTAGAAATACCTAGAATGTTTTCTAATTTCTACACAGAATTCAGCAGTCTTGTCTCCCACCACTGCTCCGTTCATCCTCTGTCAATTACTCCATTCTCGGTGCTCACATTCCTTATATTCTTTTATGCATCCATGCCTTTGCACCAGCTGTTCCGTCTTCCTAAAATACCCTCCTCCTACCCCATTTATCTTTCTCTGTCAGGCTATCACATATGCATCTTTGTAAACCTGGTTCAAATGGCTATCTCTCAGGAAGAATGAGTTTTTTTCCTCAGCACACTTTGAGATCCTTCAAGGCAGACATTTTCTCATCTAGGACCTAGTATTGTGTTCAATGAGTGTATGAACAAATGGTCAACCCATGCTGAAGCAAGATACATAACAGTACACTCTAAGTTATTAGGGTAGCTGTAGCTTAATATGCAATGGCAACATAAAAACAGTGAGTACAATAAACATCTCTCATCAGAACCAAATATTTTATGCATAGCCCTGTCCTACCAAAGTCATGCTAATCTTCATGTACTCAATAAACATTTACTGTTCCCACACAAACTGAAGTGGTGGGGGGGGCAGGTCCTAGGTATCTACCCTAAGGAACAGAGGTTATTATATAAAAAGGCCACTGGTATCTGCGTGTTCATTGCAGCACAATTCACAACTGCAAAGATGTGGAATCAACCTAAATGCCCATCAACCAATAAGCAGACAATGAAAATACGGTATATACATACCTTGGAATACAACACAGACATAAAAAACAATGAAATCATATCCTTTGCAGCAACATGGATGGATGAAGCTGGAGATCATCATCCTAAGTAAACTGACTCAGAAACCTAAACACTGCATGTTCTCCCTCATATATGAGAGCTAAATGGTCACAAAGATGGAAATAATAGACACTGGGGACACCTATGAGGGGGTGGGGCAGGAGAAGAAGTTACGGCTCAGACTAACTAGGAGGTACAATATTCACTATCTGGGGAATGGACTACCTGAGGCCAATTCCGACCACAGCACAATATTTCCATATAATGAATATGCATAATTACTCTCTGAATCTTAAAAAAATAAAACTGTCCCAACACAAACTGAAGTCGCTGTGAGGGGCGGGGTCCACCATGTTTTTTAATCTTTACTAATAGTAGAGAATGAATTATATTAATGGGAATTTAGAGCCCAAAGGAACCTAAAAATGATCATATTTATGCACCTATTTTACAGGGGAGGAAATTTAAAAAAAGGAAGTTAAGCAACTTGCCCTGAATCACACAGTAATTTAACCACAAAGCTGAGCCCAGAACACAAGGCTCCCAATGGCCCAGCCTTGCCCAGTCCTGCATACTCACCCTTATGTCAAGCCACTTACTAAGCCAAGGCAAATTGTTTTAACAAAATACTAAAGGTATAGCATACAAACCCATCCAGTAGGTTATCCATACAATTTTCCAATTGTATGAATTTTATAGACCACAGACTGGGGTATGTAGAATGGCTTATTATGCAAGTAGTCCTCTTTTCACACAATAATGTAAGACCGTAAAAATGATTATGCAAGCTGAAAGTGTGCAAAACAATCTTTATGTTTGAACTGGGTTTTGAAAAATGCATATGAGAAGCCGGTTTCGGTGGCTCAGCCTGTAATCCCGTGCCTTTGGGAGGCTGAGGTGAGTGGATTGCCTGAGCCCGCAGGTTCAAGACCCGCCTGGGCAGGCAGACCTCATCTCTACAATAAATCAAAAAATTAGCTGGGCATGGTAGCGCGAGTCT
>NW_007253391.1:85559-111622 GCF_000164805.1 Carlito syrichta
GGCACATCTTAAGCCAAAGGAGTGATGGGTACATAGGCATGGAGGTGTCATTGCCACTGTTCTGTGACCTTTCAACTTTTTATGAAAATATTAAAAATTATCTTACTGTTAACTATAAGTATTTAGAAAAATGAAAAAATATTAAAACCAATATTTATTTAGTATATAACTAAGATATTAGAAATATATCATCAGAACCAAACATTTTATGCATAGCCCTGTCCTACCAAAGTCTCTGAATTAAAGAGTTGTATTCCTTTGTAAAAACCTTAATAAGAGCAATCTGAAGAGTGTTGACCTTCTTCTCAATGTATACCTTATGATAAGCACTGAACATCTTTTCTATGTCTTGGTGAATTGTCATACTCCTTTCTAAATTTGGATGCACTTCTAGTATTCATCTTTTGCACTTTTGATTGTATAAACTATCCCTGAGTTCATTTAATGTACAGTTTTCTCAGATATCACTTCCTCTAGATATCTTCATCCTTTTCATTACAGTCACTTTCCTCACTTAGGTTGATACATTTACCTTAAGTTTCTCTAATTGTATATCTAGAGTCTGTCACTTTCTTCTTTACTGGCTAGTTCTCTATTTTGATTATTTATTTTATTAAATATCATGTGTCTTTATCACTGGCAAACAAACAGACAATGTGACTTCATTCTCTGCTGTCTGTGTGAGGAGACAGACTTTGAACATCAACAACAGACTTGGAGGGAAGTGACATGATTGCTCATTGGTCATGATGGGCATCTGTTATTTACATAAATATTTGTGGATGGAAGAAGTGAAGTTGTACTTTATGCAATAACTCACTTAATGTAGTATATCATAGGTCCTGAAATTTGAACCTTATTATTGGAAGACATATTATTTAAACCATGATAGCTGACATGCGTGTATATTAGAACTAGGCAAAGCAAGAGCCACCTGTATATATTTCTGGAATTGAAATTAACTTCTATTTTAAACCCTCATGCTACCTTCTAGCAGAAACTAATCCCAGTCAATTCAGCCCCCACTCCACACACACATACTCTCTGCCACTTTCTAGAAATAGTTGAAGTACTTTTAGTGACAAGTATTTTACAACATAATTTGAATAGGCCTAGACAATAAAAGGTTTCATTGACTTCCATCATCAAGCACAGAAGAAGTGGGGTAGCCATAGTTAACAAAGTTTCTAAGTAGTTAGGAAGACTTTCTTAGGCAGGTCAAATTAAAATAGGGTAAGCAGTCAGACATCTTTCTTATCCATATACAGCCTTCACTCAACTGACCAACCATATCAGATCTGACTACCTTCTGGGTTAGAATGTAGAACTACCTGTGTGCTAAATCACAGAAAAATGGGAAATTACCCCAAACATAGACATGAAGTTCTAAAACCAAAAGCCCAGATCTAGTTAGACAATAACTATTATAATTTAGAAGGTCTTTGTGACCTTAAAGGTTGAGAGATGGTAATCAAAACTTGTGACCACATACCTGCAGAACTCTGCTCTTAGCTCATGGTTTCCTTAATCATCATTGTAAAAGTATGCAAACTTCTTGTCAAAAGCAAGCACATCATGCCCTTTCTCTTAAAGCATACCTGCTCTTTGAGCATGTCTTTTTCCATTTAATAAATTCTGTCATAAACTAGACTTTGGACTTGCTCTGAACTTCTTTTCTGTGGCAGAGTCAAACAACCTGCGGAGCAATACAATGCATCACACCCAGCATCGGTAGGACAAGGACTCTAACTTATTTTCACTCCAGTTCCTTTGGTTCTGCCTTACTCTACATGTCAGTTCAGTCCACAGGCTGCAGCAGTTATAGTCCTACACAAGCTGAGTTAAAAGGAAAAGAAATCAACAACTCTTTGGATGTTCTTCCAGAGGAGTAGGAAAGAATTTTCTCAACAGTCCCCAGAATGTCTCTCCTCATTTCTTATTGACCCAAATTGAGTTCCATTGTTATTTCTAGACCAGTTAGGTCCAGATAGTATTATCTTTATTCCACTTAGACCTATCCCTGGAACGGAAGTACATGAGCTCTGTGGGTTGGGAGGTGGAAACAGGATAACACCTGACCGAAACTCAGGTCTTACTAGTGTGGAAAAGGCAGGAAACACATTCTAGCTAGCAACAACAATTTCACTACAGCTCTACAACCCCCTTGTAGTCATATTACACCAAGTCATGGAGAAGGGCAAACTGGTTTTCAGTCCTTACCTCTTTAAATTGTTGTCAGCTAAGATGTACATTTTGCCTTCTGCTCTTTGTTCCCTATTGCCCCTTTGACATCACTGTGACTTCCTTGGATACCAAGTCCACCTCATGGAATCCCCTACTGGGTCTTCCTCATCTGAACTCAAGGTCTTTCTGGGTCTGCTGGCTCTCATTAGACTCAATGCTCACCACACCATTCACAGCCCCTGAGAAAACTTTCTGTTGCTACACTCACAGTCCAGAAACCCAGTTATGAGGCTATCTCTAGTTCTTTCTGCCAAGAAAATTGTTTCAGGTGAGACAGAGCCACAGTTTCATTTCCTATGAAGTCTGGCTTCCTCCCTTGTGGAGCTCCCATTTATAAAGCTTCAATTTAAAAAACAATTTGCTTTTTCCACCCCACAAGGCCACTTTGGTGAAGTGTTTCAATCATTTTGCAGGCATAACTCTTAGAGAAACTCTTGTACACACACAAAAAATGTAAAGGTGTTTACTGTGCCACTGTCACAATCAAAAGCTATAAACGACCTGAAGTTTCAACAGCAGGGATAAATACATCGTGATCTGTTTCCATAATGTACTACTATTGAATAGTTTAAATGAAATAGCTAGATCTGTATGCAACATGAAAATGTGGAACATATACAATATTGAGAGGAAAAATTGAGTTGCAAAAAGATATGTATATTTCACATTATGTAATTGTTTAAGATACTTTCGTAGTAAATATATAAAAGAATGGCACAAAGAATACATGATAAAATCAGAATAGGGTTCATTTTAGAAAGAAAGGGGTTTAATTGGATAGGGCTAGTGGGGGTACATCAACTACATCTATATTTCGTTTCTTTTTAAACAAAGAGATCTGAAGTCAATATGGCAAAGGTTAACAGTTGGTGACTCTGAGATATAAGTTATTGTGTTTTTGTAATATTAATTTCTGGACTTTTCGGCATGATGGAAATATTTTGTAAAATTAAAAAATACACAGTTGACCCTGTGTATGTGTGTATATCTGTGTAAGGAGCACTGACCCCTGTACAGTCAAAAGTTCAAATATAACTTTTGACTCCCTAAACTTTAACTATTAACAACCTACTGTTGACCGGAAGCCTTACCAATAACATAAACAGTTGACTAACACATTTTCGCATGTTTTCTGTATTATATGGTATATTAAAAGGTTATTAAGGAAGTCATGAGGAAAGAAAATATATTTGCTATTCATTAAGTGGAAATGGATCATCATAAAGATCTTCATCCTCATTGACTTCACATTGCGTAGGCTGAGGAGGAGGAAGAAGAGTGAGGGTTGGTCCTGCTGTCTCAGAGGTGGCAGAGGCAGAAGAGGGAGAGGAGATGGAAGAGGAGGTGGGAGAGACAGAAACCCTTGGTCTAACTTATTGAAAAAAATCCCCATATAAGTGGATCCCTGCAGTTCAAAACCCATGCTGTTCAAGGATCAACTGTATTTTTAATATAGTAATTTTAGAAAATGATAACCATCTGTTTGCTATATATGAATTGTTCCTAGATTTTAAGTTTTCATAGTAAGTTGTAATATCAGTCCAAATATCCACTACCTCTGCCTGGAGAAAGTGTATATATATCCTTACCACATTGAACTCAGCAAAGGCCACAAACTTGGCTTTTTCTAAAAAAAAAAAAAAGGCAGACAGAAGTGAAACGTGTCCTTTTAAAGCAGCAGTTTTGAGAGAGTGCTTACAGTTTGCCATGTCTTGTTTTTGCCTCTGTCAAGAAACTAGATGTCCCAAATAGGGGCTACTCTTTGGCAAGAAACAGAGTCTTGGCCAATCTGCAATAAACATGGACTTGTCTTCAAGTCACTGAGATTTGGGGTTGTTTGCCACCTCCACCTAATTTAGGCTACCCTGGTTGGCACAATTTAAAAAGCATAATAAATGTGGGGACCAACACAGTATGGCAATGCAGGATTTTAAGAACTCAGAGTCTTCAAAATTACTGGTAACATCTCCTAGTCTTTTTTTTTTTTTTAATCCAGAAGACATTATAGCAAAGTCAGGCAGAGTTATTTAAACTCAGTGAATTCAACACTGAAAATAACTATGCCCACTGGCCCCTACTGCTATAGATCAATGGGGCATCAGATTTACAAAAAGTTTCTTTACAGACTGTCTTTTGGGATAAACCAGTGATTTCAACATAAGGTGTGCAAAGAATTTTCAAAGGGTAAGTATATTCAAATAATTTTAAGGGGATTGATTTATTTATATCTTCAAATTCAATTTGCATTCATTTCTAAAATGTATTTGCCTAGGTAATCCCTGGTCCACTGTTACTCCGATTCTCCATTCCCAATTGCTCCTCACCCTTCTCTAAGTCCTTTCTCCCATTACAAGAGAAGAACTTACCTCCCATGCAACTAAACGTTATCCTGTCTGGGATATAGAAAAGTGCCCTGTCTGAGGCATAGAAACCTCTGGAACATTCATCATCAGGATGATTTGAAAGGTTAATATCTAGCTGAAAGAGTAAATTATTCTAATGACTGGGTACCAAATCCTCTTGCAAGTCCAGTGGTTTCCAATTATTTTGCTGTCAACAACCTTAAAGCAAAATCTAATCCAGCTGCCCACTAATAATTTTAAAAAGAAAATTATTAAATATGTACTAAGCCATTTTGGGCAAGTAACTTGGAAATTATTCCAAAAATTGAATTAATGTTGCCCAATAAAATTTCCTCCATTCCCATTACTTATTTCTGCAAATGAAGTTTCTTGAGACTTTCAACTAGAAAATAATGATAAATATGAATGGTATAGATGCTGACTCTTGTCTAACAGTAGCAATAATAAACATTCATCATAAATATGTAAATTAATTGTTAAAAACCTCATCTAACTAAAGTACTATTTGTTAATGTTTAACTATTTACTGATAAACATTTTTAATATATTTGTGCTTAATCAATGTATGCTAAAAATATTGCTAACTAAAATCTTATGTTTACAGAAACATTTTATAATGTAAATTTTAATTTATACATTTTTGCTACAAAGAAATATATATGATGTTTTATATACACACGTTTAAATATATTTAATGTTTTATATAGACAGTATTACAATATGACATCAATTATAACACAAGATATGTAGAGCATATACGTGTGTGTGTGTGTGTGTGTGTGTGTGTGTGTGTGTGTGTGTATAAAACACCAGGATATAAGTCCACTGGGGAAATGGAATTCAAACACAAGTTCAAGGAGGAAAGGGAATTACGTGCAAATTACTCATTTAAAAATCTTGCTCATGTAATTTAAGAACAGCTGATGGTGTATATCAAATCCATATGGAACTTGGAGTTCATCTTGCACATCTGAAGGAGGGATACAGCAGTTTATTTTAAAATAAAAGATTCACAAACCACAGATGACATGTTCCTTACAGGCATTTAAATTCATGCTTAAAATGTGTAGCTATCGAGTTAAAAATGTGCCGGCATGTCTCAAAAGTATTTTCAGGGGCGCGTGAGCAGAACGGTCTGAAGGCCGCTACCATCCTCCACAGCGATGGGCCTCCCACGCGCATCCTTCATCCCAGTATCGTCCACACGGTGGCAGTAGCGTCTGCGCAGTATGACGGATTTCCAAAGCTAGATGACTTCGGAACCATTCCCGTATTTCATTTGCAATCAACATGTTAAATAAGCAGTTTACATTTCCCTTGTGTTAGAACCGTAAATGTCCACGGTGACTTACCACTGCTGAATTTCAAAATATTTCATTAAAGGTCCAGTCATGTAAATTTGTTATTTAAACCAGAGCTATAAATACCAGACCTATATAAATCTCTTTTCACCCACCTGGGAATGACCCGACATTAAATTCATTTGTTACCTTCCTCTCTGCTTTTCTCTTTCCTACTGCTTACACCGCCTCTGCCCACTCCCCACTTTCAGTTGCTAAGCAACTGAAAGAGCTTTGTTGTTCTTGAACACTAACCATTAACTGCCCTCATTTTCTCTAATGAGAACATGCCTGCAGCCCAAATTACCTCCTTTTCCTGAAAAACAGAGCAGGATGCTTATGACTTATGCTAATCGTAAGGCAAATCACATCCCAATAAATAAATGCAAGAAAAGTAAACCCAAAATGATTGAAAAACGCTGACCATAGTCCCCAAACACTGTAAAAAAGAAGGCCCATTTTACCTTATTTTTTAAAAAGATCATGATTTTACTGAGCACCTATTACATGTTAGGCACTGTGTTAGGTGCTTACCATTTATTATTTCTTGTGCTATTCAATTCCACTTTTTGAAGGCCTTTATACCCCAGAATAAGACAACTTAACAAGATTCAGTTGAATGAAAGGTACACTGTTGTTTTGAGGAAGGGAAAATGGGAAGAGAAAACTTCCACAGCCATTCACCAGTCATGCTTAGGCAAATCTGTGTTTTTAATTTTATTTTTTAAAATGTGGGGTACAAATGAGGGTTAGGTACACATATGGTCCTCATACAGGCAAAATGAGGATACCCTTATTGATGTTATGTTCCCCCCTCCCCTGGCAGTGTTCCACTACTGCCAATTCCTTTTTCATAGTATTTTAATAAATGTTCAGGGTCCACTTATGAGTGAATACATGTGGTACTCAGATCTTTGTTTCTGTGATAAATCACTGAATATTATAGACTCTAATTCCATCCAGGTTGCTGCAAAGTTCATAGCTTTGTTTTTCTTTATGGCTGCATAGTATTCCATAGTGTGAATGTACCACATTTTCTTTATCCAGTCCACTTTCGATGGGTATCATGTTGGTTCCATGTTTTTGCTATTGTGAATAATGATGCAATAAACATGTGTGTGCAGATATCTTTATTATAGAGTGATTTGAGTTCCTCTGGGTATATTCCCAGAAGGGGATTGCTGGGTCGTATGGAAGGTAGATCTTCATTTTTTTTTAGAAATCACCACACTGATTTCCACAGGGGTTGTACTGGTTTACATTCTCACCAACAGTGTAGAAGTGTTCCCTTTTCCCCACATCCTGTCCAGCATCTGTTGTTTTTGAGTTGTTGATGATGGCCATGCTGATTGGAGTTAGGTGGTATCTCAGTGAGTTTTCAATTTGCATTTCTTTGATGACTAATGAGGCTGAGAATTTTTTCATGTATCTGTTGGTTGCTTGTATGTCTTCTTATGAGAAGAGTCTATTCATATCTTCTGCTCATTTTAAAAATAGAGTTGTTTTTTTCCTTTCAGCAAGTTTGAGTTCCTTGAAGTTCTGAATGTTAGGCCGTTGTCGGATTTACTGTTGGCAAATATTTTTTCCCATTCCGTGGGTTGTCTCCCCACTCTCTTGATGGTTTATTTTGCTTTGCAGAAACTTTTCAGTTTGATGCGGTCCCATTTGTCTATCTTATCTTTTATGGCATTTGCTTTTGGAGAATTGATCAGGAATTGGTTGCTTATTCCAATTTCTGTAAGGGTGTTTCCTCCATTTTCTTCTAAGATTCTTATAATTTGAGGTTTTACATTTAGGTCTTTGATCCATTTAGAGTTGATTTTTGTGTATGGTGATAGGTAGGGGTCCTGTTTCAGCCTTCTGTATGTAGTCAACCAGTTTTCCCAGCACCATTTACTGAATAGGTTCTCCTCTCCCCATTGGTTGTTGTGGAGGCTTTGTTGATGATGAGCTAGTTGAAGAAAATCTGCTTTTTTTATTTTAATTTTTGCTTTAATTTCCCAGATGGAAAGCTGAGGCCCAAAGAAGTTAAATGATTTGCCTAAGTCAGAACAAGAAAGTGGCAGAATCTGGATCTGTCAGATTATGGCATGTTATCTCTTGCTCGTATTGGATTCAAGATGTAGGAATTACTCTCTCTGGACACCTTTGTCCAATATTGGAAAGTATGATGAGAATTTCTACATTAAGTTTCTGGTAGTTTCTTCTTGATGCATGAAAATGATGTCAGCGATCTCTATATGAACAGGGCCGAACTGACCCCGGTTTGAATCTTGCTTTGCCACTTATATAACCTGAGAAAGTCACCATCTCACTTTGGGCCTCAGTTTCTCCTCTGTAAAAATAAAAATAAATAATATCTGCCTCATAGGGATGAAGATTAGCAATGTATACTTATTGGAGTATGTTAAACTCCTCTAACAGTTGCACCCCAAGGAATATAAAGGCTCAAACATTATACAAGTTCTATTCTCACTTACCTTACAATCCAAGGTAGGCATGCCTCATTAGCAAAATGACTCTCCCTCAGGGTAACAGGTAGATGGCAGTTCTTCCATCTTTGACACATAGCTTTCAAGGTCACTCTAGGCATCACTTTTGCCCAGGTAAGCTGGAAGCATATTTGGGAGGCTTTTGAAAGTCAGACCAGGAGGTGAGACTTATCGTTTCTTCCCATATTCTATCAGCTGGAACTCAGGCACAGAGATACAACCATTGTCAAGGAGCTGGGAGATGTGAATGCCCAGTGGTTTCTGCCAAGGGTCATATTTCTATAATCATTTCTTGCCATGCACATAGCATTCAACAAGTGATGGCTTCTTCTGTTCCTCTCTCATTCCTTTCCTTCTCTTTTTTCTTTCTCTTTATATTATCCATTCCTTTGGGTAGACAATATTTTCTATATAAGACACTACCATTGATACAGTATAACTCTTTGATTTATATCAGAATAGTAAAATAAAGATAAGATGATTTTTATTTTTAAAAATATACTTCTTGTCAAGCAGGAATCTAGGCTCCCTCAATAAAAATTAGCTATTTTACTTATGATTATAATTTCTTCTTTTCTGAACCATCATTGACTACAGAATACCTGATATACTAAACCATGAAATAAAGAAATATTCGAAACAATGCTGGACTCGCCATGCATATTTCATTCTGTAAACATTCTAGAATACCATAAGTTTGAGAGCTTGAGGAGCCTCTCAAGGTCCATTAGTCAAATTTTCTCAGTTTGGAGGTGAGAAAAATTAAGTGTAAAGTGAAGTGATGTGCCTAAAATCACAACCCTCATCAACGGCAGGGCTGGGCTCTCAACTATTAGTCAAGGTGATGAGGAAAAATGTATCTAAAATCCTTATCAGTGCTCAAGAAATGGAAGAGGTGCATGTAAAATGCTTTGAAAAACCAGGTTAGTTCAGCAGAAGTATGGACGTGGTCCTGATTTCCTCACTAGGCTCATGCTAGAAAGACCAATTGTATCTACAAACAGTACCATTTTTTAAAATCATTCATCAAATCAGCTAAACAACTTCAAGGCAAGAGAAACCTTAAGAGAGTTCACATTTGATGGGGAAATAAAGTGAGGAATGAGGGAAGGTTCAGACCAGAATATGAGGAAGGGTTGGGGAGGCAAACCGAAGAGGAACAAAAGATGGGACTTCAGGTGGTGGTGGTGTCTCAGCAAGAACTAACATAAAGGCATTGAACATTTAAGAGGGAGGCTCTTTTTAATCTTACTTATTAAACACACGAGAGTTTGAATTGCAGTAAAACTCAGAAGGTAGAGGACAAAATTCATCCCACCACGTCAAAGAGGACCACATTCATGCATAGGGAGCAAAATGACTTACCAAAGACAATAGCAGGGCTGGAACTTGACTCTGGGTGACTCCAAGTCCACCAATCTTTCCACTAACATTTACTATGGGAAAGGAAACAGTTACCAAAGACAAACTCCATTCACTGTATGACTATACAATTGCAGTGGACTGATCGTAAATATTCTCCACCCATGCCTATTAATCCGCACTCATTGCCATGTGACTTTGCAGTTCTTCCTATCGGCTGGTAGAGTCCATTTTTGCACCTCTTAAATCTGACTGGTTTCGTGACTTGCTCTGGCTAATACAGCAGAAATGATGACATGGTGGTTTGGAGCCAGACCACAAGAGAGCTCACATGCTTCAGTTTTTTCAGTGTTTCTCCTGCTTCCGCCATGAGAAACCGTCTGGGTTGACCAACTGGGAGATGGGAGACTACTTAGAGTGGATTCAAGCCAGCAGCAACCTTTCTAGACCAGCTGACAGAAAACATATGAACAAGCCCAGCTAAATCTGTAAAGCACAGCCCAGAACAGCAGATCTGCCCCTGTAGACTAGGGAATCTTAATAAATGGTGGTAATTTTAAGTGATTACATTGGGGGGGGGGTGTTGTTATTCAACAATTGCTAATTGATAAAAGGGGAACCTTGCATTCAGAGCTAGATGGAGGATCAGGTTATCCAGATGAGATTCACCTAAGTATCACAGGAATATATATATATTGGGTGCCCAAAAAATGCATACACACTTTAAGAGATATTATCTGTGTATTACTTTTCAAAGTACTTTTCCGAGGTGCCTGGACACTGATGGTAACCACTTTGAGCACCACTTATAATTGCAGAAGTCAAACATGACTTGTATTCATCTTACAATTGTAATACAGTTTTTTCCTTTCTTAAAATGAAATGTGTGTGTGCATATATAAACACACACACACACACACACACACACACACACACATACACACACAGATGCCAACTACCTCTGGTTATCACAGTTTTCTTATGTAATTGGCAAAATGCATATTGCACCACCTGTGAAAGTAAAAAATATTATTGAGTGGAAAAATAAAAATTACTCCTCTCAGTCACAACCACACCACCATTAAATACATGCTGAATAAATATTTTTTAAAAATGTTAACCCAAAAGTCACTGAGTAATCAAGCTGCCCAAGGAGCCCCCATGTTTTTGTTCAACTGCCTGCTTTGTATATAGATATAGGCAGAAAAATGCTCTCAGAGCAGCAGACTAATTGTCCTCCTTTCTTTGGCAAACATCAAAAGGCAAATGACAAGAGGAATATTTTCCATTCCAGAAATAAAAAGTTGTTAGGACTTTGAGAGGTAAGGTCAGGTCAAAACTTGCTTGTGAAGAGGGATGTCTCCCTCCTCCCAGTCTGCAAGCCTCCCTTCCCTCCTAACCCACTCGCACTATGTTACAGGCTGGCCTTCAGATATCAGTTCCAGACGTCAACTCATCTTTAGACTTTGCTGAGTTTGGACTATAGAGGGTCAAGTTTCAAGAAACCCAGGCAAAGTCATTTATGAGCTATGTGAAAGTGGAATTCCATATGGTTTCTGACTTATAAAAGTAAAATAATATTTTTTAAAAACTATCTTCTCTACTCCAACTTGTTTTCTTAAAGTATAACCTTGTCTTGTGGTTAGTCTCTGAAGGGGAGTATTTTTAAAGGTCTTCTTTGGAAACAAAAAACTCAAGTTCAAACTTTTGGTCTGTGTCAGCAAGTATTTTCACATACTGTTTGCCAGCAGGCTGTCAGTGCCATAGAATCTACCCAAGGCAGATTCTTTCTTCAGACCCAGGATAGAAGGCAAATGGAGAGTGATTTTGACAGCTACATTTTAGATCTAGTTAACATTGAAAACATTTAAGTAGGGTATAGGGAACTCAGTTCCCTTATGCCAGAGACCGACTATTTCCCCCATTTAACTTATGAGAAAGTGTTAACTTACAAGTCAGTAGTTAGCAGCATGGGTTCGGGATCCCAGTCCCAGAACGGCCATTTATTTGCTGTGTGACCTCAGTTTCCTCCTCTGTAAAATGGGGATAATGCTAATGTCACAGAGTGGTTTTTAGAAAAATGTGTCAGGTACATAATAATACATAGCTAAAATTTGCTGAGTTGGGCACAGTTCTAAACATGTGACACCTTGTATTGTATTTGAGTCATGACATTTTGCAGTCTGTTTGGTACAGAAGTTTGATCTGTCCCAACCTACACAGTTGACAAGTACAGAATTAAAAACCAAATAACCCTGCCTGGGCAACATAGCAAGACCCTATCTGTTAAAAATTTTTGTTTAATTAGCTGACATGATGGCATGTGCCGTTAATCCCAGCTACGTGGGAGGATGGGGCAGGAGGATCACTTGAGCCTAGGAATTTAAGTCTGTAGTGATCTATGACTGCACCACTACACTCCAGCCTAGATGTACGAGGCAAGGATCTCCCAAAGTGGAATTTATTTATAAAAATTGTGTATTTATTCTTACATGTTTAAACTTCAGTCACCTTCAAAGTAATCCCATTTGATGCAACACACCTCTCAAGATGCTTTTTTTCCACTGTTCAAAACAGTTTTTGAACTTGTCGATTTTAATTCCTTTTAGTACTTCTGCTGTTTTCTGTTTTATTTCTTCCACCACGGCAAAACATTTCCCTTTGAGGACTTTTTTCATCTGGGGAAACAACAAAAAAAAGTTGCTTGGGGCAAGATCAAGTGAGTAGGGAGGGTGGGGCACAGGGTCATGACATTTTTTTATCAAAAACTGCTAAACACTCAACGCAGTGTGGGCAGGTGCACTCGTAAATCACCCATCATGAAATGGGTTTCTAGGACAATTACCTAGTGGAGAAAGTCTGTATTACAAGGGCTCACCCTCCAAAAGATAATTCCAGGTTTGGAGGGGCTTCCCCCTCACGTCTGTGTGCGTATGTTAGCTGAAAGATAACTAAGACCAGTAAGATCGATCTGTGACGGCCTAATATCCCACCTCCAGGAGGAAGACGTCCAGAAGAGGCAATGGAGCAAGGAGTCAAGAGTATAGCCTTCTGTTTCGGACAGACTGGCTGAAGCCCCAGCTCTGCCACTAACTAGCTGTGAGAGAGCAGGTAAGTCACCTAACCTCTGAGGCTTGGTGAAACCAGGGGTAAAGAGAAGATGATAATAATCACCTGAGGCTTTGTCGGGATTGATGTTATGACATAATGTGCTTAGCACGATTAACAGGTGCTCTAACAATAACATTGCATCAGTACACCAGCCTACTGGGTGGGAATGTTCCCACAACTCCTCAGAACACCCTTGAATGAGTTGGTGATACCTAGATAATCCTTACTCTTCCAGCTCTCCTTGTCTCTGGCTTACCTCCTCTTATACTTCCTGTACCCAAAGTAGTCCTTCAGATCTAATAATAACAAAAGTTAGAGGACTACAGTTTCTCACATTCCATCTGGATTTGATTAGATGTCCAGTCCCAGCCATTCTTCCTTTTGACCTGATACTTTTGTGGTTTTTAAAAAAGGCATTTATCCATCGTGTGTTATTTGTGTCACTTTACTAATTTAACTCCAAGAGAGAAACATTATTTCCCTTTTTTCCATGTTCTAATGTGCACTTCCAAATACCAATACACAAGTAATGACTTTACTCTCAGTCCCAAGTACCTGTTCAGATAGTCAGTGCAAGACTCACATTGCCCACCTAACAGTGTGAGGAAGCCCACATGAAGAATATTTCCACAGGTCAGCTTGGGTATTCCCCAAAGTGAGAGCTTTCAGTTCCACTCATAACTAACAGATACTGTCTATCATCAGAAAGTAGCCCCATTCAAATTCTCCAAGTTAGCTCACAGCAGTGATGTCATCTACATGACTCTGCATCTTTTCCAGGTAGGGATGTGCCATTTGTTCTTATTTATCCTGCTGACATAACAGTCTTGAGATCAGCCAGGCAGCACAAGTGACCACCTCAAAGGGCCACATTTCCCCTCACCAAGGCTGCTGCTGCCATGAATATGTCCCCAGATCTTAGACTTCCCAGCCCATAAACTCTCTACTTTCTTTTCCATACTCTTGGGATACAGCAGCCCGCACAGTTGGCAAGGAGAGATAAGTTATTTATTTATCTCCTTTCCATTGTCTGTCCCCTGCACCTGTCCCACCAGTGCCATATCACTCAAGGTAGTCAGTTGTGTGTCATTCTCCAAAGGAAAAATTCCCCTCCCTTTAAGTGTCATTCTCACTGTTTAATGCCGTTGAATAATTTCGGTTTTGTTTTGTGCTAATATTTCTCATGATGGATCAGCTAGCATAATAAATAGTACTGATTATTCATGAAGGCAGTCTTGTTCTTATTTCTTATTTCCAATTATCAAGTAAGGTCCCTTTGGTTGCTCTTGGGTCAAGCCATCATGGTCTTATCCAGACTTCCAAGTTCATGAATATCTTCCGTAACACATTAAATTGCACTCCAGTGCACTGTTTTTACTTTTCTAAATTGGCACTACTTGGTTACAGCTGTATGACTGTTACAGTATTTCCTAGAATAACTCAAGCATTTATTTTATTGCAAAATACTACAAACCACATTGTGTTCACAATAACATTCAGCTAGTTTCAATTTAGCTCCAATACATCTGGCACTCCTAAACTTTTTCCTTTCTCCTTTTCTTCTATCTTCTAGTCTAATATTCTTCAATAGCCCAGGTAGAAGGCAGAAGAAAGAAGTATTCAAATAGTGGATTTAATTTCTTGGAAAATGTTACAAATTTAATTGTCTTTTGAGCCACAATTAAACCAAAATTTCTGGAATCTTTACCAAAGTTTAAGGAAGTTTAGGTAGCTGTAAATATTTATTTTTTCTTTTTATTTCTTAATGCCATAAATCAGGAGTTGGCAAACTAGCCTGAAGCTAAATCCAACCTATAGCTTGTTTTTGAAATAAAGTTGTATTGGCACTCAGCCTTGCTGGTGTGTGTGTGTGTGTGTGTGTGTGTGTGTGTGTGAGTGTGTGTGTGTGTGTGTGTATTGTCATGGCTGCTTTCACACTATAACAGCAGAGTTGATGGCCTCCAAAGCCTAAGATATTTACTATCTGGTCCTTTACAGAAAAAGCTGGCTGACTCCACTATAGGTGAAAGACTTTAAATGAATCTCATATTTGTATTTGTGAGAGAGGGGTAGAAAATGAAAGATGATTTCCACTTGATTAGAAGGCGGTGTATACTTGGAATTTCCCCTCTGTGCTGGGTTGAATGACCCCTCTTCATGTTTACCCCCAACCTGTGAATGTGATCTTATTTAGAAATAAGGTCTTTGCAGATGAATCAAGTTAAAATGAGGTCATACTGGATGGGTGTAGGTCCCAAATCCAGTGACAGGAATTTTTTTAAGAAGAGGGAGATTTGGAGAGACACATACAAGAGAAAGTCATGTGACTCCATAATCAAGATTGGAGAGATGCTATCACAGCCCCAAAATGCCAAAGACCAAAAACTAGGAAAAGAAAGTTTATCTCCCAGAACCTTCAGGAACAGCATGCCCCTGCTAGCACCTCGATTTCAGATTTCAGACTGTTGACCTCCAGAACTGTAAAGGAATGAATTTCTGTGGTTTGAAGTCACACAGTTGGTGGTCATTTGTTACAGAGCTCTGGGAATCTAATTGCTCTATTCAAGTTGGGCTGTGAAGTCCTTAGGCTACTTTTCTGTTTTACTGTGAAAGGAAGACCAAGTAGCTAGCATGATGACAGGTAACTGGTGCCCAGGACATTTCAAACATATGTAAAGATGGCAGAAAATAGACTTTCAACTTTGTAAGCTATGCTTCCTTTGGAGTAGAGATGAGAAAGTAAGGAAGAATAATTTTAAAATTAAGGAGGAGAATCAGACAACTAAGAAAGCGTATTCTTTCATAGTGTTCACATTTTTTCCCTTAGCAAGTAGAAAATACTTTTTTATTTCATCAATTCTCAGAAAATACATTGAACTGTTTTCCACTTCTTCTGCTTCGAGCACTCTTGTCCTGACCTCCACATTGCTCACTCCTTCATTGCCTCCAGGTCTCTGCTCAGGTGATACTTAATCAAGAAAGTCTTCTCCTGCCACCTCATATCACACACACACACACACATACACACACACACACACATACCTTTGCCCAGTCTCTTTGTAGTTTATCATAACTTTCTTCCTATTTCAGGAAGTTTGATCTTCCCTGACGTATCTTTGTGTTTCTGTTTATGACGCAGGACAGTGAATGAAGAGACAGTTTATGAAGAGACAGTGCTAGGACCTGGGTTCAAATTCTGGAACTAGCATCTAAAACTGTGTGATCTTTGCTGAGTTTCTCATCTCTATAAGCCTAATTGTCTTTATCTATAAGGTAGATGTAAAAAGACTGGTAAAAATATATGCCTAACGCAAAGTAATACCCCTGTTCATTCTCCAGAGTGTTTAAGGGCATAGTGGCTTCACAATTGAGATATACTAAAATTACCTTTAAAAATAACCTTTTTACTCCCAGAAACATGAAGTATAGCCAAAATGTCTTCGTCAGATTCAGAAAAAAATTTAAGATTCTTAAGAATTGATTCACTATTTTATCTTTGAGAAAGAGAAGAAAAAGAAAGAGAAACTATACAAGTTAGCTTAAATTAAAGGAGAATTTTAAAAACTAGATAAGAGCCAGGCTCGGTGGCTCAGCCTGTAATCCCGCACTTTGGGAGGCCGCGGTGAGTGGATTGCCTGAGCCCGCGGGTTCGAGACCCACCTGGGCAACTTGGCGAGACCTCATCTCTACAATAAATCAAAAAATCAGCCGGGCATGGTAGCGCGTGCCTGCAGTTCCAGCTACTTGGAAGGCTGAGGTGGAAGGATTGCCGGAGCCCAGCAGGTCAAGGCTGCGGTGGCAGGGAGCAGCCACTGCACTCCAGTTTGAGCGACAGAGTGAGACTCCAACTCAAAAAAAAAAAAAACTAGATAAGAATGTGATAGCCAAGGTCAGGGATTGTAACTGGGACCCAGAAGACTCTTACCGTAGAATGATGCTATCAAGAGCTAAGGTGCCTTCTCTCTCTTCCTCCTCCCTCCCTCTCCCTTTCTCTGCCTCTTGTCTCCACTGCTCTCTCATGCCATCATCTCTAAAGCAGTAGACTCACTTCTCTGCTTCTACAGGTGACAAAAGTTGCTGTAGTCCTGTCACTCAGTTGAACTGTAGTCCTTGATTTCTCAGTTAAACTGTTGTAGTCCTTAACCTCTCAGCGGAACTGCTCAACAACAAGCTAGAGCCATGTCTCTTAACGTGTGATCTACACCAGAACCTCATGGAAGTACTTGCTGGAAATGGAAATTTCTGGGACTCGCCAGAAGTGAAGCACTGACATTTTTTTTTTTAAAAGACAGGGTCTCTCTGTGTCATCCAGGCAAGAGTGCAGCAGCGCAATCATAGTAAGCTGTAACCTAAAACTCCAGGCTCAAGCAATTCTCCTGCCTCAGCCTCTTGAGTAACTGGAACTATAGGCACATGCCACCATGCCTGGGTAACTTTTTACTATTTTTTGTAGAAATAGGGTCTTGCTATGTAGCTCAGGCTGGTCTTGAACTCTGGACTCAAGCAATCCTCTAGCTCAGCCTCCCAAAGCACCGGGATTGCAAGTGTGTGTCACTACACTCAGCCTGGACTCTTAATCTTTAACAAACTCTTTACATGAAATGTGCACCTGAAATTTGAGGACCATGGAACTAGGATCTGTGTTCTAATTCTAAACCACAGAACAGAGAGACTCTGATTGGCCTAGCTAAACATGCATGCTGGTCTCCAACCACCGACAGCCAGAAAGAGAAAGTCACAGAACATATGTGGCCATAGGAACCCATACCTGTGGTTGGACACCATCCTCAGAAAGAGGAATGAGCTTTGATAAAATTACAATTGTTCCTAAATACCCAGCGAGTTGGAGAATGGATCCTGGAATACTGCTGAGGTAGGTTGACAATTACAGAACTTTACATATCAGCCACAACAGCCACAAACCACAAGGTGCTGTCTACCTCACTTCTACCTTTCAGATCTCTCTTGGCTGCATTCTTTGGCAGAATTGAATTCAAGTTCAAAACCTTAGTCATAAAGGTGTTTGGGAAATGTTTTAACTTTTCAGCCTTTCCTACTCAAAGAAAGCATGGAATGGAGTTTGTGGGAACTGACATATAATATCTAGCACATGTGGCCTTCTTTATTGTTTGTGTGCTTATATAGTGCTATATTATTTGTGTGCTGATTCACAAGAATCCATTCACCAGTTTACCTTTAGATTTTCCCCTATTTAAAAGAGGAAAAACAAGACATGTTTAAAAGTATTCTGAGATCTTAGTAGTAAGGGTATACTATTAGGATTCTTCTATTAGGCCAACTTGCTGTGAAGTCATTGGGTTAAAGAAACACAATTCAAATGTCAGCCAGAAGTCTTTCAACCCCTAATGTCCAAGCAAAAGTAGTTCAAACTCCAACTCTAGATTCTACATCCTGTGTAAGCCTACAGCCCACCACAAAATCCCTGTGAGTTCCACCTGGACCTATTTCCTAAAGTCAACTTGACCTTGGGAGTCCTACTTCCACATGTGCTCTTTTTTTGATATAGACGAGAAATTCAGCCCTTCTCTGATTTCCACAAACTCTCGTTCACAAAATATTATACTGGCAAAAATGCAACACTGCAGACAACATTGGACATTAGACATTGTAGTTCTTACAAGATCTTTTGGTTACTCCATTCCCGTGAGTTTTAATGACCGTTGTTTCTTTTTTTTTTTTTTTTTTGGGTTGGAGTCTCACTCTGCCACCCAGACTGGAGTGCAGTGGCCGCTCCCGGCCACCGCAGCCTTGACCTGCTGGGCTCTGGCGATCCTTCCGCCTCAGCCTTCCGAGTAGCTGGAATTACAGGCACGTGCTACCATGACCGGCTGATTTTTTTTTTTTTATTGTAGAGATGAGGTCTCGCCAATTTGCCCAGGCAGGTCTCAAACCCGCGGGCTCAGGCAATCCACTCACCTCAGCCTCCCAAAGGCGCGAGATTACAGGCTGAGCCACCGAGTCTGGCTTGACCAAAGTAGTTTCTACTTAGTGTCCACCACACTCATTCTATCAGCTGATTCATTTGTCTTTGAGGGAGTGGGGAGCCTCTCCTTATCTCTTTCAGAATTGTTTAGTCTTTATTAATTGACAGGAATGCATTTATCTGCAAGTAACAGAAATGACTTAAACAAAGAGAGATTTATTTTTCCAATATAACAATATATAGGTAGGCAATGCAGAGCCGATATAATTGCTCAATAATGCCATCAGGGTCCCAAGCTCTCCAAGTCTTTTTGTTCCACTCTTATTAGATGTTATCATTTGTTCTCATGTTTTCTCATATGGTCTTATGGTTACAAGATGCCTGCTGTACTTTCAAACATCAGGCTGTATTCTAAGTAATTCTAAGGCTGATAATCAGCTAAGTGCTGACCGAGGCATTCATTAAATATTTTTAAATATCATGAATCATGTTATAAACAAAATTTTAGAAACTAAAACAGAGTTAGGTTTTTAAGTATATAGTCATTTTCTGAGCCTATGCCAACTGAGGTCCTAAAGCAGAGAAATAATAATAAACATTTCAGAAATTGTAATAAGAGCTGCTACATTTTGAATGTCTCTGGGTTATATATCAGACATTGTAATCGGCATTTTACATGCATTCTTTTATTCTTTTCTCGTGACACATCATTTTATAGATGAAGAAACTGAGGTTCAGAGAGGTCAAATGATTTGCAAAAAACCACACAAATGCCATGCCTAGTGAGCCTAATTCCAAACTTCATGCTGTACTTCCAAGGGTATGGAACCTTCCTTTTTTTTATACCAAAATCCAAGCTACATCCCTGAACACTTTCAGTGCATGGGTGTGCACTGGCTTTTAACATATAAAGGAAATTGAGCACACTTTATAAATTTTCTACTAAAAGATATTGTTGGTAGTATGAAGGTTGTTACATTAGTCTTGAAATATATCCACAACATCTATTTAAGTTGTGGATCTATTTTAAAACCAGATTTTTGTGGCTCGGATATTATATCACAATATAATGCTGCCTCCATTAAAAACTGAGTTTTAAAAAATTTTTTTAAATTTGAAAAGTTTATAAATTATGCAAAAGAGCTCCCTGTGTGTGTGTATGACAAACTACACTTTAGGGCTCCAAAGGGTACCAGTGCAGCTTAAAGAACAAAATCAATTAAAGCTAGACACAGGTGGGTGTTCTATCTCCAGTAGTCTTTCTGCACCTTACTCTACTTCCTCGTCCTTGTGCATTTTCTTCCTTTGTTTTATGTCTTCCCTTGTAAGATGTCTGGTTTCCTTCACTACTTTGCCATATCAAAGCAAGGAAGGATTTATTAAGTATATATACATATGTTGAATAACTAAATAATAACACTTTGCTGAAACGTATTCAAACTAAACATTACCTCATAGACATTTATATTTCTTTTTTACTTTAAATTTTAGAGTGAAAGATCAATCTAAGTAAGGGAAATTGGCATATGTAAGGAAGGAAGGAAATAGAGGGAGAGATTGGGCAGAGGGACCCTTAAAATTAGAGTAGACCTCTTCTGTTAAACCTGATGGCAAACCTAATTAAGTCCTTTTAAGGATATTTGGGGATAAGTGAGAGGCATTAGTAACCTCCCTTTTTTTCTCCCCTTTATGATACCTATCCCAAGATAGTACCAGAATATTGATCATCTTCATTTGTTGATGTCATTGTCATCATCCTAACATAATGTGTTCCTTCATCTACAGTATCATCTAAGATCTAAGACCTCTCCTAACATCTGTCTCTGAAACAGACAAAAACTGACACTTCTGTCTACCAGTCACACATCAGAACAATGCCCAGTATTTCACAGGCATGATCGTCTCTCTCATATAAGATAGAATTCTATATTTCCCAAAGGGTCTCCAAGAACAGAATGTACCAGAATTATTTGAGGAGTTTATTTAAGATGCAGATGCCTGGGCCCTGCCACAGTTTTATTGAACCAAGACATTCTGGGGATCTTATGTACACTAAATTTTGGAAAGAGCTAGATACAATTTCAGACAGTCCCCAACTTATGATGGCTTGACAAGATTTTTTGACTTTAAAATAATGCAAAGTGACACACATTCAGTAGAAACTGCACTTCAGCTAGTGTCTTGTTCCATTTTCTGCTGCTGTAACAGAATATCACAGACTGGGTAACTTATAAAGAACAAGCGTTTGACTCACAATTCTGGAGACTGGGAAGTCCAAGAGTATGGGGTTAGCATCTTTTGTGAATCTGGTGAAGAACTTCTTGCAGCATCAAAACATGGCAGAAGGGCAAAGGAACACAAGAGTACATGAAGCAAAGAGAGAATTGCAGCTGAACTCACCCTTTTATCAGGGTGATAAACTAATCCATTCCTACAATATAGTATTAATCTATTTATGAGGGCCCTGACTAATCATCTCTTAAACGGCCCACCTCTTAATATTGTTTCAATGGCAATTAAATTTCAACATGAGTTTTGGAGGAAACATTCAAACCACAGCAGGTACCCATACTACCTTTCTGTTTTTCACTTCAGTACGGTATTCAATAAATGACATGAGACATTCAGTACTTTATTATAAAATAGGCTTTGTGTTCAGTGCTTTTGCCCAACTATAAAGCTAATACAAATGTTCTGAACATGTTTAAAGTAGGTTAGGTTAAACTATAACGGCTGGTAGATGTATTAAATACATTTTTGACTTATGATATTTTCAACCTATGATGGGTTTATTGGGGTATAACTCAATTGTAACTTAAGGAGCATCTGTATTAGACCAGTTTTACAGATGAAGAAAGAGAAGTATAGAGAAAAGTAAAAAAATCTACCCATGGTCACCTGGCAACTGAGTGACAGGGGCTGGCTCTTAAGCCCTGCCTTTAACCTCTAAGCAGTCCTGCATCTAGTACTGTATTACTGGAAATCTTGAGTGTAGCAGGAGCTGAAATCTTCAGATAGTTATCCTGGCACTTCCAGGGTCAAATTATATAGTGGGTGTGTATATGAGTACTAGTATCATTGGCCCCACCACTTATCAGCTAGGTGATCCTCTGCACATCACTTACCTTTGCTGTGTATCAATTCTTCTATCTACAAAATAAGGATAATAACACAAACGTCACAGAGTTGTTGTGAGGCTTAAATGAATTACTATGTGAGAGTTGCTTACAACATTGTGTGGTATACTGTAAGTACTTGGTGTATTAGGTATATTTCCTGCTTCAGTTTAACCATAACTTTAACCTAACTAAACCTTGGCCAGACAGCACCTCTAAATCGAGACATATTTTATACATTTTGGTACAGTTGACTTTTTAATTTTATATTTAATTTTGTTAAAAAGTCTGTAACTCTAATTTAGCTGATTGCCAGATGTGGCTCTTATATTAATTCTACCCTTATGCTTCTGACTAAGGGGATTATTTGTTATTTAAAAACTTGGAAAAACAGCTAGCTTAATGCTATTTTGAAACATGGCATATATTACACTTGATAGATAAATGTCACCATTCAAAAATAATTAACACCCCCAGAAACTTGACCTTTGTATTAATGTATGCTAGAAATTTTGGAAGAGCTTTGAAAACATCAAAATACATGAGATAGCCCAATAATCATTTTCTACCATTTCCCTCAAAGCATGTCCAAAATGGAAAGAAGTAAAGTTCTCTGGTGAAATATTTGGATTATTAATATTCTTCTTCTTACTGTCTTCACTTTAATTTTTCTTCAACTGGACTATTAGGCTGAGTAAATCGTTGTAAACATGATTAAAGAGATCACTGTGCTCTTTGGGTAAAGTTCCTTATTACAGTAAAAACATTTCACAAAAGATCCTTTTAACAAATGCTTAAGTGTACAACATATTATTGTTACATATGGACACAATGTACTGCAGACCCCTAGAACGTATTTATCTTGCATAAATGAAACTTTATACTTTATGTTGATAGCAATTATTTCACTTAGCATAATGTCTTCCAGGTTTATTCATGTTGTCACATATTGCAAGATTTCTGTCTTAAGGCTGAATAATATTCCACTATATATATGTGTACATATATATATAATTTTTATATATATCACATTTTTTATCCATTCATCCATCAGTGAACATTTAAGTTGTTTCTATATCTTGACTATTATGAATAATACTACAACAAAATATTCCTTCAAAATCCTAATTTCAATTATTTTAGATAAATACTCTGTGGATTGCTGGATCATATAGTTCTATTTTTAGTTTTTGTTAATTTTAGTTCTATTTTTAATTTTTGAGAAAACTTCATATGTTTTCCACAGCAGCAGCACCATTTTATATTCTCACCAAGAGTGTACAAGGGTTCTAATTTCTCCACATCCTCACCAACAACTTTTGTCTTTTGTTTTGTTGACAATGGTCATTCTAACTAGTGTGAGGTGATATTCCATTGTGGTCTGTTGTTGTTGTTGCTGTTGTTTGAGACAGGGTCTCATTCTGTTGCCCAGATTGGAGTGCAGTGGCATGACCAGGGCTCACTGCAGGCTGGACTCCCTGGGCTCAGAGCAGCTGGGTCAGAGTGTACTATGACAGCTAATTTTTTGATTTTTTTTTTTGTAGAGATAAGGTCTCACCATGTTTCCCAGGCTGGTCTCAAACTCCTGGGCTCAAACAATCCTCCCATCCTTGACTTCCCAAAGTGCTGGGATTACAGGAATGAGCCACCATGCCTGGCCCTCTACTGCAGTTTTGATTGTATTTTCCTGATAATTAGTGATGTTAAGCATCTTTTCATTTACATATGAGCCGTTGTATGCCTTCCTTGGAGAAATGTCTATTCAAGTCCTTTGCCCCTTTTTAATGGGATTATTTGTTTTTTGTTTTTGAGTTATAGGAGTTCCTTACATGTTTTGATTATTAACGCTTTTCAGGTATAAAGTTTGCAAATATTTTCTCCCATCCCATAGGTTGCTGTTTCACTGTTAGTTTTTTTCTATGCTTTGCAGAAGCTTTTTACTTTTATATAGCCATGTGCTTGTTGCCTATGCCTTTGGTGTCATATCAAAGAAATCATTGTCAAGACCAATGTCATGAATATTTTTCTTGATTATATTCTAGGAGCTTTATAATTTCAGATTTTACATTTCAGTTTATAATTCGATTTGAGTTGATTTTTGTGAATGGCACAAAATAAGAATCCAATTTTATTTTTTTCTTCTACATGGTTTTTTTAAGCACAATTTACTGAACAGACTACACTTTCTTCACTGTGTATTCTCAGCACCTTTGTCAAAGATCAATTGACTGTAGGTACATAATTTATTTCTGGTCCTTCTATTCTGTTCCACTGGTCTATGTATCAGCCTCTATGCCAGTATCATGCTGTCTTAATTACTGTAACTTTGCAATATATTTTGAAATCAGGAAGCATGATACATCAGTTTTGTTTTTCTTTCTCAAGATTCTTTTGACTCTTTGGTGGCTCCATATTCATTTCATTTTATTTCATTTTTTAAATTTTTAACCTTTTTTCTTTATTTCAATGACTTTAGGGGGTGCAAATGGTTTTTGGTTACATGGTTACAATGTATAGTGGCAAAGAAGTATACCCACCATCCCAACCTGTGCACATTGTACTCAACAGGCGATTTTTTCGTCCCTCCACCCTTTTCCTTCTTCCTCCTCTGAGTCTCCAGTGGCCATTATATCATTCTCTGTGCCTTTGCAGATTCTTAGTTTAGCTCCCACTTATAAGTGAGAACATGCGGTGTTTAGTTTTCTATTCCTGAGTTAGTTCGCTTAGGATGATGTTCTTCAGTTCCATTCAAGTTGCTGCAAAAGACATTATTTCATTCTTTTTGATAGCTGAATAGTATTCCATAGTGTATATACCACATTTTGATTATCTACTGATCGCTTGATGGGTATTTAGGTTGATTCTGCATCTTTGCAATTGTGAATTGTGCTGTGCTGAGCATAAGGGTGCAGGTGTCTTTGTTATGTAATGACCTCTGTTCCTTTGGGTAGATACCCAGTAAGGAGGATCGCTGGATCAAATGGTAGATTTATCTGAGAAATGTCCATACTGATTTCCATAAAGGTTGTACTAATGTACACTCCCACCAATAGTATATAAGTGCTCCCTTTTCTCCCTACCCAAGCAAGCATCTATTGTTTTTTTGTTTTTTTAATAATGGCCATTCTGATTGGTGTAAGGTATCTCACTGTGGTTTTAATTGGCATTTCCCTGATGATTAATGATGTTGAGCACTTTTTAAAATATGTTTGTTGGCCACATATATCTTCTTTTGAGAGATGTCTGTTCATGTAGTTTGCCCACTTTTTAATGGGGTTATTTGCTTTTTACTGGCTGATTTGAGTTCTTTGCTGATTTTGGATATTAGTTCTTTGCCAGATGTATACCACATGAATTTTAGAATTATTTTTTCTATTTCCGTAGAAAGTGTTATTAGAATTTTGGTACAGATTGCACTGAATATGTAGATAACTTTGAGTAGTATGGACATCTTAACAATATTAATTCTTTTGACCTATGGACATGGAATGTCTTTTTGCTTGTGTCTTCTTTAATTTTTTTATCAATGCTTTGTAGTTTTCCGTGTACAAGTCTTTTACCTGCTTAGTTAAGTTTATTCCTGAGTATTTTTTAATGCTATTGTAAATAGGATTTTCTTAATTTCTTTTTCAGATAGTTCCTTGTTAGTATATAGAATCACAGCTAATTTTTTTGTGTTAAGTTTGCCCTGAAACTTTACTAAATTTGTTTATAAACTCTAACAGGTTTCTTAGGGTTTTCTGTATATATGATCATGTCATCTACAAACTGAAATCATTTTACTGCTTCCTTTCCAATTTAGATGTTTTGTTTATTTTATTTTATTTTATTTTTTGAGTTGGAGTCTTACTCTGTCACCCAGACTGGAGTGCAGTGGCCGCTCCTGGCCACAGCAGCTTTGACCTGCTGGGTTCCGGCGATCCTTCTGCTTCAGCCTTCCAAGTAGCTGGAACTACAGGCACGCACTACCACGCCCGGCTAATTTGTTGATTTTTATTGTAGAGATGAGGTCTTGCCAAGTTGCCCAGACAGGTCTCGAACCCGCGGGCTCAGGCAATCCACTCACCTCGGCCTCCCAAAGCGCGGGATTG
>NW_007253391.1:111796-160769 GCF_000164805.1 Carlito syrichta
TCATCTCTACAATAAATCAAAAAATTAGCCGGTCGTGGTAGCGTGCACCTGTAATTCCAGCTACTCGGAAGGCTGAGGCGGAAGGATCACCGGAGCCCCAGCAGGTGGAGGCTGCAGTGGCCGGGAGCAGCCACTGCACTCCAGTCTGGGTGACAGAGTGAGACTCCAACTCAAAAAAAAAAAAAAAAAAAAAAAGAGATCATGAGAGTGGGCATCCTTGTTTTTTCCTAATCTTAAAGGTAAAGCTTTCATTTTTTCACCATTGAGTATCATGTTGGCTGTGGGCTTTGCACACATGGTCTTTATTATGTTGAGGTAATTTCCTTCTATTTCTAGTCTGTTGAGCATTTCCATCATGAGAAAGTTTGAAGCATTTTACAAAATCCAACATCTTTTCATGCTTGGTTAAAGTTTGAACATGAGAAAATATGATTTGCATTAAAGGTAAGTGTATTAACACTTTCAGTCAGGAGTTCCTGAACATAAAAAAAAAAAGAGTTTTGAGATTCAATTTTAACTAAAAATCATCTTTAACTTACCCAAAACCACCTTATTTTTCCATTAGAGCAAAAGAGCTGTCCTTGGACATAGCAAAGCCAGATTCTTACTTCAGAATCCAGTCATTCCTGCTACTTTTACAGATTGCTTATAATTAGAGTACGATGTTTTCAAAATTATGCCAACTAAGAAACAGCTGGTGGACTTCCCAAACTTGTGACCAAAATATCATCTTCTCTTCTTATTAACTGATTCATTTTTCTGAATTTTTGCTGTGATTAATTTAAAATAAACTTAGGATAAAAGGAAGCTTTCAAGTCGGTGAGTCTCACTCAGTGAATATGTATGAGTTTAACCAAGAGTCACAGTCTTCCCTGCTAAAGTTAAAGGTGCCATAGGATAGAATGGTCATTAACCCCATAGCAACTCAGAATTGTCCACATCCTGATTCCACTGTGGGGAAGCCAAGCCCTACACCAATTTGTAGATCTCTGTTACTCTTTAAAGTGTCACATCACAACTCCTTTACCAACCCCTTTGATGACACTAATACAGACAGTCCTCAACTTATGATGGGTCAACTTAAGCATTGTTCTACTTTACAATGGGCTTATTGGGATATTAAATACATTTTTGACTCACGATATTTTTAACTTTCGGTGAACTTATTATGACATAACCTCATTATAACTCAAGGAGCATCTGAAATTGTTTCATATGAGTCAAAATGACATGCACGATCCCTGCTTATTTTAAACCCTAAAAAGTCTACTCTTGCCTTGTGATAGTAACAGTAGTTGACTCTCCAACATCCATTTACCTCACATGATCATCATAAACCACTCTGATAATTTATCTCCCTTTGGTTTAGAAACAGGCACTTAATTTTATCTAGCCAAGAAGAAGTGAGTATATATTTATGCTGGGGGATGAGAGAATGCACTTCTAGTAAAAATAAAAATAAAAATGTATTTACTCTTTAAAAAAAATTGGATGAGAAATTTTTCTTCTTCTTCCAGATGTTGTCAAGTCAGGGCAGCCTGAAGTTGAAGCTAAGAGAGTCAGACAGAACTCAAAAAATCGCCAGGAAGCAGAGGCAGAGCCAGAGCACTGATATAACATACCTGGAGTTCTACCCTCCTCTGAACAGGAATGTATTAAAAATGGATTATATAAGATAATACATTTACCACTGTTTTAGCCACTTTAAGTTAGGAGTTACCATTTCTTTTTTCTTTCTTTTTTTCTTTTTCTTTTCTTTTCTTTTCTTTTTTTTTTGAGACAGGGTCCCTCTGTCACCCAAGCTTGAGTGAAGTGGTACAGTAATAGCTCACTGAAGCCTTGAATTCCTGGACTCAGACAGTCCTCTTGCCTTGGTCTTCCAAAGTGCAGCCACTGCACTCAGCCAGGAGTTATTATTTCTTGAAGATGAAATCATCCAAATTACAAACTCCTCAGTCCCATGAATTGCTCCAACTTTGGTTTGCTTATATTCATTTCTTACCTCTTTCTTATTTCATACATGAAACTTTCGTGTTAATATACAATTAGGCTTAGCTAGTTTTCCAGCTGTTGCCCTAGGTACATTGTATTCTGTTGTGTATAGTCACATACAAACCTTTAAGCTCATTACTTTTTAACCTATCTTTCCTCTTTGCTGTTCAGGCTAGAAGTAAAAAAAATTTAATCTATTATTGTGAGTAGATGAATGTAAACGAAAGAAAAAAAACAGGAAAATAAATTGCTCAATTAGATAGAACATTTTGATCTGAAAAGATCTAATTGGTTCTGTAAACTTTTCTTGTGTGACTATCTACCTTAAATTGTTCATAGCAGCTATCTTTTACTGAGAACTTATGATAGGCAGAGTACTTGACACATTATCTTATTTAATCTCCACCACACAATAAGTCATTGGAATATTATCCTCATTTACTAATGAGAAAAATTAGGTTTGGACAGATAAAGTAACTTGCCCAGATCACAAAACTAAGAAGTAGCTGACATTACAAAACTACCCTCTGCCATATACAACCAGAAAACTAGATGAATACATAAAACAATTATCTTTAAGCATTAAGTAATAAGCAGCACAGGACAGTGATTTCTGAGAGAAGAGAAACAAGTTAAGTAAATCCCCATTGCCCTGACTCTCTGCCTAGAGGCACATTCTGGATTGCAATACAGAAAGGTAGACACCAAACAGTGTGGCAATCTTGCTGAGTTGAAAAGACAGAGATTGAAGTTTTGGCTTTGGGAGCTAATATTTATGCAACACAATAGCAGAGAGGAGGGAAAAAAAAGTTCTACAAATCTGCTAGGGAATCCCTTGGGCTTTTGGCTAAATATCAGTCTGCACTTTTGAAGAAAGAGGTCAGGCAAAGAATAAGCACTGGATGGGGAAAGATCAATCGATTCTCACCTCACAAATGGCTAACACAGAACAAAAGTGGGTACTTTGTTAATTACACAAGTCCTTCAGTAGAAATCTGGGAATGGACGCACATTAGTAGTATTGGTAAACAGCCTGGGCAAAAAGGCTACTCTAGTCTTGCCATTAGAAAGCTTATAAATAAAGACTTTGAAGGATCAAGTTAATCATAAAGTAACTTCCTATCAGAACAAAGTTCAACATTCCTTAAATGGCTACAATAATATCTAGCACCCAACAATGTACAATTCACAAAGTATTCAATAAAAAAATTACAGAGATATGAAGAAGTGGAAAAATATGACTCATAACAGGAGAAAAATTAGTCAATAGAAAGAGACCCAAAATTGACACCAATGACAGAATGAGCAGATAATGATTTTTAATACAGCTGTTAAAAATATGTTCAACACTCCAACCTAGGTGATGGAGTGAGACCAAAATAACTTAATAAGAAGAACATAAAATATTGTCTCAGTTTTCTGCATGATTAAAAGACTCCTCGTTTTCTGTCACAAAATTGTTCCTTCTGTCACTAATGGCATTTGGGATTCAATCAGATTGATTGTCAACTGTTTTTACATTTCAAGCACAGAACAACTGCACACCCTGCTTGGTAGCCATATGTTGACAAAGGGGGAGATTCATTATTGTGATTAAATAAAGCAGCCATGCTGATTGTTAACATTCTAGCCACTTCTCCCCCTCTTCACGGTTCCCTGCCACTAGAACATTCTTTCCCAGAAATAAATACATTGGCCTAAATCTAATTTCTTTTTTTAACTTTTTTTTTTTAATTTTGCTGTTGAAACCTTAAAACTCTTCTTTGGGTAAATTAGGTAGCTCAGTAAGTGGGTCCCTTGTTATTATTACTGATAATTCAACTAAAATACACACACACACACACACACACACACACACACACACACACAATATACTTAAGGATTAAAAAATATGAACACAATGAAGAGTAAAGAAAACATAAAAAGGAAACAAGGGAACTTCTAGGACTAAAAAATACATTAAAAATGAAAAATTCAACAGCAGATTGGACAACACAAAAGGGAAAAGCTTTAGCACATGTACTCGTCAAAATTAAACACAAAGAGAAAAGACTGAAAAAATGAACAGAGCATCATTGACAATATCAAGCAGTCTATATACATAATTGAAGTCCCAAAAGAAGAGGGAGGGTTAGAAAAAAACTGAAAAATTAATGGCCAAATAATTTCATGAACACTTGTGGACACTATATACCCAAATCCAAGAACTTTTAGTCAATGAAAGCAAGATAAACACAAAGAAAGCAAAATTATTGAAAACAAGTGATAGAGAGAATATTTTGAAAGCAACCAGAGAAAGAAGACACATTACAGAATAACAAAGATCAGACTATCCATAGGTTTTCATAAGAAACTATGCACATTGGAAGACAATGGAATGGCACATTTAAAGTTCTAAAAGAAACTCCACCTAAGATTCCATAGTCAGTGAAAATATATTTTAATGATAAAAGTAAATAAAGATGTCCATACCACGAAATCTGAGTGAATTTATTACTAACAGAAATGCACTACAAGTTTTTTGGGTTTTTTTTTGTTTTTTGGGTTTTTTTGAGTTGGAGTCTCGCTCGGTTGCCCAGACTGGAGTGCAGTGGCCGCTCCCGGCCACTGCAGCTTCACCTGCTGGGCTCCGGCGATCCTTCCGCCTCAGCCTTCGGAGTAGCCGGAATTACAGGCATGAGCTACCATGCCCGGCTGATTTTTTGATTGATTGTAGAGATGAGGTCTCACTGCCCAGGCGGGTATCGAACCCGCGGGCTCAGGCAATCCACTCACCTCAGCCTCCCAAAGGCGCGGGATTACAGGCTGAGCCACCGAGCCTGGCCACTACAAGTTTTTTAGGCAGAAGGAAAATGACACCGTAGTGAGATTTTTTTTCTACACAAAGTAATTAAGAGATTGAGAATTTTCAATATATGAATAAATATAAACTGTCATTTTTGAGAGTCTTCAGAAATATTTTTTCTTAGTAAATTCCCAAATTAAATGACAATAAAATTTAAATGCCTGTTTTAATTCAAGGGTTTTATGTGTCCCTATGGATGTCTAAAATACAAATGCCCTTCTTTGTTCCATATTCTTTCAAGGCTGTTAAGTAAATATACTCATTTGTTGCTGCCTATTTGTTGATGCTGGAATTGTGATTCTTTTTAGATTCTTTTTAAATCTAAAAAGAAGTTGGACCACACCCTAAAGCAGAGCCAGAATTCAATTTTGGTTTATTTGGAAATAAAGACATTTTGATCAGTAAAATGACAGAATATTACATTTCCCAGGGAAAATTCTGATGAAGTAATTCCCTCCTCTGCTTCTAATGGAGTCTTGCTCATGCAAGAAAAGTCTCTTAGAAATGATTTTTTTTTAAACTAGAGGATTCCAAGAATTTCATTTGCCTGCTTATTTATTTAGACCCTAAGTAGTACCAAAAAAGAAGGTAGCCTTCAGAAATAAGTTATAATGAAATACTGATGATAATGAAAACATAGGTTTATAATTTCTTATTTGTAATTATGAGACCCAAAAAGCTTTTAAAACTCAAAGTTTTAAAATAATTTATTCAGTGGCAAAATCTGACCTGAATTTACGAGACAATTTATAATATACTTTGTGTGAATATTCATGTGATTCACTGCAGAAATAACAATAGGTTTGATTCTAGGGTACTGGAGATATTATGCAAGATATAATATATCCACCTTATTTCTGTTTTAAAATCCAAAAAGTTCTGAATTCCAAAAAACATCTGATTCCAAGGCTTTAAGAGAAGAAATTGGGGACCTAAAATTAATATTTACTGAGAACTTACAATGTTCCAGGAGCTAGTTAAAGGGGGACCCACAAAAACTGGAATTCTCTTTTGGAGGGTGGGCCCTTTGTAGTACAGGTAGGTGTTCCAGAAACCCGCCTGCATCAATGTACCTGTCAGTGTTGCTGTGAGAGCTTCAGTGATGTTTTGTTTTTAGATTCTTTCCATTTTTTGCCTATTTCGTGATGGCTGAGTTACCAGCACAGCTGCCCACACCGTCCTGAGTGTTCAACAGTTTTTGACCAACAATGGCGTGACCTCCATGCCTCACCCTCCCTATTCACCCAATTTCACCCCAAGTGACTTTTTTTTGTTTCCCCAGATGGAAAAAGTCCTCCAAGGGAAATGTTTTGCCAGTGTGGAAGAGTTGAAACAAAAAATGGCAGAAGCACAAAAAGTCATCAAAATTGATGAGTTCAAAAACTTAACTTTTTGAGGCCTGGGATAGGCGTATGGCATCAAATAGAGAGTACTTTGAAGGTGACTGAAGCTGAAGCGTGTCAGAATAAATACACAATTTTTTATAAGCAAATACTGGGTTTTGGGGGGTTCATTCTCATACTTTGTATTTGTTAACTCATTTGATTTCATGAGCATAATTGCAGTGTTTCCAAAACTAGGGCATCTACAGAAGGAAATGCCCCAGTTTTTCAAGACTGCTTGAAAGTAAAATAAGAGAAAACAAATATCTAGTGCATGCCAGGCCACTGGAGAACTTTGATCTCTCTCCCCATGTCACCTATCAGAATTCAGGTCTCAGGGTCCACCTCCAGAATAAGATGTGCTTTGGGTGGGCCTGTTGTATGTGGGGACAAGTTTCAAAATTTTTCATCTTCCTTGTGAGAAGAGCTATGCTTATACGTTCTTTAACTGATACTTAGAGCCAAAAGAAGAGAATTCTTTGCTAGGTCTTATTTTTCTTGAAACCATTAAGTTGTGCAAACTGTGAAAGAAAAATATGAAATAAAAGAGAATGAACATCTAAATTACATTTCCATGTATAGTGAAAGCATTAGACAAATTCTCTATAGTTCTGGTTGGTTATTTTTTTAGCAGCAAATATATACTGGGTTTATGAAAACAACTTAAATAAAATAAAAATTTTATCTGATAAGAGGATTTCATTTTTCCATAGAATGCTGAATAAATAATGTATTAGATTCTAAGGATGGATGACAGGAAAGAAACCATATTTAATGAATACTTTAATCCCTCTCTTTATCCACTTCCCGGTACAAAGAACAAAATTAAATCAATGGGAAGTCGATTTTCATGCTAGGCTTGAATTATAAAATATCACTAGTTAACTTAATGCCCCATATGCTTACTATACCCCTATGTAGAGAAGAAAAACTAAACAGAACTCAATTATATGACATATTACTATACTACATTGATTATAAGCTTGACTTCTACAAACCACTATGTCCTCATTTCAAGAATCATGTATGCAAAGATAAAAAGCAACAAAAAAGAGCAGTCACTTCCCTTGCTCTCTAATTCAATATAAAAGATCAGATAATTTATCATAAATGAGGGAAGAGACATTACTGTCTTTACTCATCTAATTCTTTAGAATTAAAAAGCATTCAAGGTGAAATGTATCTTTGTCATCCATTTCTTAACAGTGGTTTGTAGAAATGAAGCATCTTTTGTCTGGAGACATCAGACTAGTTTGTCCACAAGAATAATAATTAGAGACAACAGACTTCTAGCTTCATCCATTTAAATGCAATACCAAATAAAATTACTGACTACTGACCCTGTGGCTTTCAATTATTCACTAATTTAGCTTACTCAGTATAAACTCTTATTTTCAGGTTTACTGGTGAATAAGAAAAAGTGTCAGAATCAAATCAAATCAAATATGATTCTTGTCTGCCTTCAATGATCAAAGAGCTTTTAATCTAATGTGAAAGATATAGTTATTGTGTTGTTGAACTCAATTCTGGTGAATTATTAGAAGCATTTGGAAAACAATGTTCGACCTATTGTTTTAGAGTCCCCTGAAGTTGACCTTGAGAGGGAATTTGGGTGCAAGGAAGTGCTCCCATAAGAAAATGGATTTAAAAAACAAAAAAAGAGGAGAAAATACAGTTTATAAAAAAATGAAACCAAGAAGCCTGTGATTTCAGTAAATTCCCGGGAGGGTATTTTCAGTTTGATTCCATAAGAGATCTCTGAAGTATAAGTTACAGCATAAAAGTTGTTGTGCCCTAAGGCAAGGAAGTTGGACTTTCATCTCCCAAAGTGATCATTCATTAGCTGAGCATCATCCTAGAAGATCATAAACCCTCAGGCTCTTCTAGTTTTCTCTATCTGTAGGTAAAGCTGCTCCAGTAGCCTAAGGACAGTTCTTTGAAGAAGAGTGACAGGTGAGGGACTATTAGAAGTTGGGGGAGGGGTGTGTAGAAGAAGTAAAGGGGGTCTGAGGGAAACCTAAATGAGCAATGGCAGTATCCCCTGTCAAGAAATATGGGGAAATAATGTCAACAAGATGGAGGAATAGGACTTTCCAGCACTTATCCCTTTATAGCAACACCAATTTGAACATCTCTTCATATATAAAAACACTTTTAAGAGCTAAATAATCCAGGTGAAAAATTACAGCACCTAGGTGTAGCACAGAAAAAAGAAAAGATGCACTGAAGAGCTACAGTAGAAAGGACAGTTTTACATTACGCACATTACATTTTTTCCAATTCTGGGTGCACAGCAGTCTCCATAGCTACAAGTTCCAGTGGACCTAGGGTCCAGACTAACTTCAAAAAATCCAGGAGCTAGGTTTCCCCCAGTAGACCCTAGTGCAGCATGGAGAGAATTACTCTCCCAATGAGGAAAAAAATAAAGTAAACACTTGACTTTGTCATAGGTCCTGGCTCCAGACACACTTCTGTGCAGGATCCAGACACACCCTTGTGGCCTCACACATCTGACAAACACACAGACCCAAGTTCCAGGGTAGACCCTAAGATACAGGCTCTAGACATGCTCAGTACCAGGTTCAGTATCCTGTAGACACAAGTTTCAGGCTGAACCCCAAGGTTCCATGCCCAAGTAGATTCAGCCTCCAGGTTCACTCCAGTGCCAGGTCAGCACCCATGAACCCAGATTCAGACTAGTTCCCATGGCCCCAGTCATCAGACCAGCATACATGTACCCATGTTCCAGGCCACCCCTGTGAATATAAACTCTAGGCCAACCTAATGCCCAGCTATTCACTGCAGACTCACACTCCAGCAGATACAGTGTTCATATTCACCTCAGGCCAAGGAGGCCCTTGCTCCAGGCTGGCTTCCTTGAACCCAGAGCACTGGTCTGCTCCTGCAGACCCATATTCTAGTCCTGTCCCAGTGCCAGGCAAGCACCTATGGTTCTACACTTCAGGTCAACGCACATGGATTTAGCTTCTAGACCTGTGCTCACAGACAAAACCTCCAGGTTAACCCCTGAGCACCAAGCACCTGGACAGCACCATGGATTGAGGCTCCAGAACAGCCCTTAGGGACTCAGGCTCCAGGACCTCCCCAGAATCAGGCTAGCCCCAGACTCCACACCAGTCTCCATGGCTACAAGTTCCAGTGGACCTAGGGTCCAGGCTAACTTCAAAAAATCCAGGAGCTAGGTTTCTCCCAGTAGACCCTAGGGCTGAACCAGCCTCCATGGACCCAACTCCAGGACTATTCCAGCCTCCATGGACCCAGCTCCAGGTTGGCCCCTGCAGATGCAGGACCCAGGCCTGTTCCTATAAACTCAGGACCCAGGCCTATCCTGGCACCAGAAAAGCCACTGTGAATTCAGTCCCAAGGTCAATCAGATCCTGGGCAAGCCTTGAAGCCCAAATAACCCCAAATGGATTCATTTATATTTAATTATAGAGATTTTCACCAAAACATGTTGTAATCAAATTGCCAAATTCAAAGATAGAGATAATTTTGAAGACAAAAAAGTAACTCATCACACAAAAAGGAAACCCTGTAGGATATCAGGGCATTTTAAAGCAAAAAATTTTACAGGTCAGGGAAGAGTGGGATGATATGTTCAAAGAAAAAAACAAAAACAAAATCTGTCAACCAAGAAAACTCTTTGTAGGATACTTCCCAAAAAAAAAAAAAAAAAAAAAGCAAGAAAACTATAGATAGAAATCAGGGAGTGATAAGAACTTTCCCAGACAAAAAGGATGGGAATTTATTACCACTAGACCTGCCTTATAAGAAATGCTAAATAGAGTCCTTCAAGTTAAAATAAAGCAATGCTAACTATCAACATGGAAACATATGAAAGTATAAAACTCACTGCAAGGTAAAAATATAGTCAAATTTGAAATACTCTAATAATATAATGGTGGTGCATGAAATCACTTTGAACTCTAATGTAATAAAAAAGTTAAAATAAAAGAATATTAAGTCACTGCAGCTACAATTTGTCAAAAGATACATGACATACAAAAAATGTCAATTATGATATCAATAACATAAAATGTAGGGGGAGAAGAAATTAAAGTGTGGGGGCTTTTTATATGTTCAAGGTTAAGTTATTATTAACTTAAAATGGACTGTTATAATTTTAAGATGTTTTATGTAAGCGTCATTGTAATCACAAAGAAACACTTTTTGTGGACAGACAAAAGAGAAAAAAATAAAAGCATACCACTATATAAAAAATTGTCAAATTACAAAGGAAGATAGCAAGAGAGAATAAATGGAACAAAAGAACAAAAAAAGTCAGAAAATAATTAATGAACTGGCAGTACTAAGTCCTTAGCTATAATTACGTTAAATGTCCAAGATACAGTGACAGCAATGAAGACCACAGAGAAAAATAGAATTAAATAAAATGGACAAGAATTTTTTAAAAATAGAGAAAAAAACCACAGAACAATGAAAGCAGAAACCAAAGCAAAAAACAATTGAACACATACACACACAGACATACACACACCCCCTAAAACAAACTGGAATAACAACAAAGTGAAACAAAACAAACAACAACAATAAAAATCAGGGAAACTAAACACACACACATGTCTAGCACAACATGAATGGAGAAGAAAAAGAGAAAGACCAGAAAAACAAAACAAAACAAAAAAACAAGGGAATTCAGATTGACCCCTCACACATATATTCACACACCTTAAACTAAAAAACAAAAAATGAGAAGAACCAAAGAGCAAAAACAAACCAACAACAACAACAAAAAAACTGAAAGACGAACACTCAATCATTCATATACACACATAAACAGAAAACAAAAAACAAAAGAAGAAACAAAAAGGTGACCCTTTCAGATCCCCTCCCACTGTGGAAGCTTTTCTTTCCTCTCAATAAAACCTACTTTCCAAAAGAAAAAAAGATGGGGGATGCAGATCAAACCCTCACATACACATTCAAGCACAAAGGAAAAATATTGACAAAATAAATGAACTAAGAAACAAACAGGCAAAAAAAATTATTTTTTTAAAAAAATTTTAAAAAGGAAAAAAACCCTGCCCTCTTGAGGCAGGCTCTGTAACTGTTTCTCTCATCTGCTCTGCTATCTCCTGCAGAGCTTCCACCTCTTTCACTCTCTTCCACCTCTTTCACTCTCTCCCCAGTGTCCAGAGCAGGGAAGGAGGAGGGGCAGCAAGGGTGGGTGGGGCTGCAGTCCTCCCCTCCAACTCTCATATGGTCAGGGACATACCCTCTGGTGGAGAAGTGCAGGATTGTCTCTTCCCCAGCTATGTACTCACTACTCAAGGGGGTGCCCAGCCAAGCCTATCCTGGAAGGGAGCTCTTCTATTGTGACTGATGTCCAGGCTCCACCAGGGTTTGTCCCTCACAGTCGTGGCCCACCTGTGTGGGTCTGATGTTCAGAGGATTGCTGGGAAGGAAGGGGGTTGGGTCAGCCCCAGGACTCACCACTGATCTCTTTGGAGTTATTCCTCATCCTTTTCTGGCCACACCCTTTGTCCCATGACTGGATCAGGGTAGGGGGTGGGGTGCCTGAGACTCAGCACTCATCAGGTCCCTCTGAAGTTTGTGCTTTCAGGATATTCCCTCTGGGTCATGATCAGCCCCTGAGTAGTTGATTCACCAGTCACAGAGATTGGGTCTGTTGCTCCATGGTGAGGAATTCAGAGCACTTTTGTGTCCCCTTTTCAAGATGTTGGTGGGTGTCTCTTTTGTCTTCTCCACTAGGACTTTGCCTGTGGGCTCCCACCACAACCCTTGCCACCAGTGTCTAGCCAGGTGCTGAAGTGGTGAGGCAAATCCTGGAGCTGGCAGTCTCTCCTGTTGCAGTGGTAAGGCAGAGCCTGGAGCTGGTAGTCTCTCCCCACTGTTCTTCACAGGAAAACTTTTGTCCATTTTTTGCAGTGTTTTATCAAAATTATACATAAGCATAATAGAAATGTAAATACCAAAAAAGTCTAAACAAAAAATAAGTTATCAAAATTTCATTCCCCATGAATAACCACAAAAAATTTCAATGTTTTTTCAAAAGATAAGGATACAGTTTTACATAAATGAAATCATACTTAGGCAATTTTCACTTGCTTTTTTCACTCGACAGTATGTCACAAATATCTTTCCATTTAATAAATATTGAACTACATCAAGTTTGATGAATTGAGAATTTTATTATTTGTGTGTACAGTAATTTACTTAATCAGTATCTTATTGATGAATGCTTGAGATATTTCCAAGTTTTTTATATTAAAAACAGATTTATAAGAAATATTCATGAACTTACATCTTTTCACTCCTGAATGATTATTTCCATAGGGAAAATGCCTAAAAGTGTAACTACTGGGTCAAAGAGTCTGATATTTTCCAAGTTGCTAAACTATATTCCAGAATAGACTATAGATTGACAGCATGCTGCCTCCTATTTAATGCATAACCCTAAATGTGACTTCCTTAGAAAACAACTTCATTCCTCAAGGAATCTAGAGACATTTTTCTTTATTTTCTCAGATGCATTTCTCATTAAACTAGAAGTCTTCAAGAACTGAAATAAATAATTCTCACAAAATTTATTCTCAAGAAGCTTTAAATTCTGTAATAGTTACATGATGGGGCATTTAGGTTACAAGAAAATTAAAATTGATTGCTTTCCCTATTAGCATTTAAAACTCTTGTCACAACAGAAAGATTTAAAATGTATACACTTTGAGACTATCCATTTTTCCTACTATTAATAAAAACTGAAAATGGATAAGGTATAGTAAAATTAAATTTAAAAAAACTTACAAATCATTAGTTATGATTATTTAAAACAAAACTTTTAGTAAAGCAAAGGATAGAGAAGTAATTACCATTTTTGTAACAAAATTCAAAGTGACTTTGTCATCCCATCTAAGTTTAATTTACCTAGTACTGTGTTTAAATTCAGACTTTGAAACTTAATAATTTGTACAGGTTAGAAAGCCTAGTCCCAGAGGTTCTACAATCAGGAAGACCTGATGGAAGAGGCAAATAGGGATTCCTTCTAGACATAAAAGATGGATCTGTCTTCCACTTATGAAACTGACTTAGGGATAAAACCAATCAAAGATTGTTCCTCACCAGTGACCATTTACCAGTGTCAACCAACTCCAGTATCTAGTATATTTGGGCATCTGAGATCTCTAGAGAAACTGATCATAGTCAGTACTGGTGAGATTTGCAATGTCTTCCTTCCTTCTGGAATGAAATCCAAGAGTAAACATGTGTACCAAAGACTATGTGAGGTTCATAGGAAGATGACTGCTTTCGGAGGAAAATCCTGCAAACAAACATCAAATCCCTTAATTTATTTTCCTTGACCATGAAAAAAATCATAAACACTGTCCCTCCTTCTTTGCCCTGTATATACTAACTTATGCTACATTTTTACTATATATTTTCCTGTTTAAATCAAATCCGTTATTATTCATTTACATCATTTCAATATATACAAACAGTGCAAAAAAAGTATACACAATTTAAGAAAGGAAAAACTGTCTTAAAGTTGTAATACTCAACATGAGATTTACTGAGATGATATTCAGACATCTATGGAGATGACAAGTAGGCAGTTCGATATATAAATGTGAGTCTCAAAGAGATATCTAAAGTATGTCATCAAATACATCATGATGTCTCAGGACTGACTAATCCTTAAAATAGCTTCCAGCCCAACATCATGGATTAGGTAGGAGTTGGGTGGTATCTCAATGTGGTTTTGATTTGCATTTCTCTGATGATGAGTGAAGCTGAGCACTTTTTTATGTATCTGTTAGATGCCCCTATATCTTCTTTTGAGAAGTCTGTATTCATGTCTTATGCCCACTTTTTAATGGGGCTGTTTGTTTTTTTCCTTTTGGTGCATTTGAGTTCCTTGTATATTCTAGATGCTAGGCCTTTGTCAGACATACTGTTGGCAAGTATTTTTATCCCATTCTGTGGGCTGTCTCCCTGCCCTCTTGTTGCTTTCTTTTGCTTTGCAGAAGCTCTCAGTTTGATGAAGTCCTATTTGTCTATCTT
Source organism: Carlito syrichta (assembly GCF_000164805.1). Lineage (NCBI taxonomy): Eukaryota > Metazoa > Chordata > Mammalia > Primates > Tarsiidae > Carlito > Carlito syrichta. The sequence goes on from NW_007253391.1 coordinate 126,077, forward strand.
ATTTCTTATGGTATGGTCACTTAGGGTTCTGAATAGGAATTGGTTGCCAGTTTCAATTTCCATTAGGGTGTTTCCTGTGTTTTCTAAGATTTATATAGTTTGAGGTTTTACGTTTAAATCTTTGATCCATTTAGAGTTAATTTTTGTGTATGGTGATAGCTAGGGGTCCTGTTTCAATCTTCTGCATATGATCAGTCAGTTTTCCCAGCACCGTTTACTGAATAGGTTCTCCTCTCCCCAGTGGTTGTTGTTGGAGGCTTTGTCAAAGATGACTTGGTTGAGAAATTGAGGCTTTGCTTCCAGAATCTCTATCCTGTTCCATTGGTCTATGTGCCTGTTCTTGTACCAATACTAGGCCTTTTTGATTATTGTAGCCTTATAGTAAAGTTTGAAGTCTGAAAGCGATACTTCCTGCTTTGTTTCTTTTGCTAAGGATTGTTTTGGTTATTCGTGGTTGTATATGAATTTCTGTTATTTCCAGGTCTGAGAAGAATGATGTTGGTAACTTAATGGGTATTGTGTTGAATCTGTAGATTGCCTTTGGTAGGATGGACATTTTAACAATGTTGATTCTTCCTATCCATGAGCATGGAATATTTTTCCATTTGTTTGTGTCTTCTTGGATTTCTTTGAGCAGTGTTTTATAGTTCTCATTGTAAAGGTCTTTCACTTCTCTGGTTAGAAAGATGCTGAGGTATTTTATTTTTATTGTGGCTATTGTGAATGGGATTGTGCTTTTAATTTGGGTCTCTGCCTGCTTGTTGTTGGTGTATAGGAATGCAACTGTCTTTTGCACATTTATTTTGTACCCTGAGACTCTGCCAAAGTCCTTTATCAGTGCAAGCAGTTTGTTGACAGATTCTCTTGGATTTTCAAGGTATAAAGACCATATCATCAGCAAAGAGGAACAACTTCACTTCCTCTTTGCCTACTTGGATACCCCTGATTTCCTTCTTTTGTCTCACTGCCCGAGCTAGGACTTCCAACACAGTGTTGAACAAGAGTGGGCAGCCTTGTCTTTTCCCAGTTTTCAGGGGAAATGTTTCCAGTTTTGGTCCATTTAGCAACATGTCAGCTGTGGGTTTATTGTAGATGGCACTTACTATTTTGAGGTATGTTCCTTCTATACCTAGGTGTTTGAGGGTTTTTATCAAGAAGGAATGCTGAATTTATCAACATTGTTTCTGCATCTAATGAGATAATCATGTGGCTCTTATTTTTATATCTGTTGATGTATTTAATTACATTTATGGTCTTGTGAATGTTGAACCAGCTCTACATCCTAGGGATGAAACCTACTTGGTCCTACAGGATGATTTTTGAGATGTGTTTCTGGATCTGATTTGCTAGAATCTTGTTGAGGATTTTTATATCTATGTTCATAAGGAATATTGGCCTGTAGTTCTCTTTTTTTTTTTTTTTTTTGATCTTTACCCAGTTTGGGTATCAGTGTGATGTTAGCTTCATAAAATGATTTCAGGAAATTCCGTCTTTCTCAATTGCCTGGAATACTTTCAATAGGATTGGTATCACCTCCCCCTGTAGAATTCTGCTAGAAAGCCATCTGGTCCAGGGTTTTTTTTCTTCAGTAGTTTTCTTATGACAGAGTCAATTTCCTGGGTTGTTATTAGTCTATTTAGTGTCTCAATGTCTTCCTGTTTCAACATGGGGAGGTTGTGTAATGTCAGAAAGCCCTCCATTTAATTTAGGTTATCAAGTGTGTTTCCATACAGGTGTACATAGTAATCTCTGACAATCTTTTGTATTTCTTTGGGGTCACTTGTGATCTGATCTTTTGTATTTCTGATTGTGTTTATTTGGACTTTCTCTCTCTTTTTCTTGATCATTCTGGCTAGGGATCCATCAATCTTGTTAATTCTTTCAAAGAATCAGCTTTTTGTTTTGTTGATGTTTTCTATGATATTTTTGTCCTCTATGTCCTGTATTTGGGCTCTTATTTTGGTGATCTGGATTCTTCTGCTAAAGTTGGGGGGTGGTAGTCTTCTCTTTTCAGCTCCCTTAGGTAATTTGTTAGGTTCTCCACTTGTGATCTTTCTGTTTTCTTGATGTGTGCTCAAAGAGATATGAATTACCCTCTTAGAATTGAATTCATGGCATCCCAGAGGTTTTGGTAAGATATTTCTTCATTTTCATTTGTTTCCAGGAATCTTTTAATTTCTGCTTTGATCTCAGTATTGACCCAGTAGTTGTTCAGCATCATGCTGTTTAGTGTCTATGTCTCTGTGGGCTTTGGGGAAATGTTGTTGATGTTGATATTTATTTTTATTCCACAGTGGTCTGAGAGTATGCATGGCAAGATTTCAACCTTATGGAATTTGTTTATGCTTGATTTATGGCCAAGGATGTGATCAATATTGGAGTACATTCCATGTGGTGATGAGTAGATGTATATTCTGTGGTTGTTGAGTGGAATAATCTGTAGGTATCTATTAAGTCTATTTTGTCAAGTGTCAAGTTTATGTTCTGGATCTCCTTGTTGATTTTTTACCTTGGTGATCTATCTAGGACTGTCAGAGGAGTAATCAAGTCTCCTGCTATAATAGTGTTAGAATCACTATCTTTTTTTAGTTTACTTAGTAGCTGCTTTATAAATGTTGGTGCTCCTGTGTTGGGTGCATATATGTTTAGGAAGGATATTTCTTGTTGATGAATTGAACCTTTTATCATTATATAGTGTCCTTTTGCATTTTTTAAAATTTTTGATAGCTTAAAGTTGTTTTGTCTGATATTAAGATTGCAACTCCTGCCTTCTTTTATGATCCATTTGCCTAGAAATTCATTTTCTATCCTTTAACTTTGTGTCTATGTGTGTCCCTTGTAGTGAGATGAGTCTCCTGTATGCAGCAAATAATTGGGTCATGGTTTCTTATCCAGTTTGCTATTTTGTCTTTTCAGTGGTTCATTTAGTCCATTCACATTTAGGCTGATTATTGAATTGTGATTGTTTGTCACTGTCATGAGGCTCTTATAAGATTTTTCTTTCTTTGTTTTCTTCTTTTCTTTTGGCTTTGTAATTAATGTATGTGTGTTTTTTCAAGTTTCTTGTTGCACTCTATTCTCTGTTGATTCTGTGCTCTGCTGTTCTCTTGGGAAGTGTGTGGTCATTCTTTTCTTTTTTTATTTCTTCTGTGCTTAATATATTTTAAGTGTCTCCTGTAAAGGTGATCGGGAAACTGCATAATCTCTTAGGGATTGGATGTCTGGGATGGATTTTAATTCTCCATCACTGATGAAGCAGAGCTTGACTGGATAGGAAATTCCTGGGTGAAATTGTTTATCTTTGTGGACTTTGAATATGGACTCCAGTCCCTTCTTGCTTGTAGTATTTCTGCTGATAAATATGCTGCTATTCTGATTGATTTCCCTGGTAGGTAGTCTGACCTTTCTCTCTTGCTGCCTTTAGGATTTTTTCTTTTGTGCCTACTTTGTGTAGGCGAATTACTGTGTGTCTAGGGGTTGGTCTTCTCATTTGATGTCTTGTGGGGTTTCTCTGTATCTCTTGTGCTTGGCTGGTCGCATCTCTGCTGAGATGGGGAAAGTTTTCTTGGATTACCTCCTGTAATACTTGCTCCAAGTTGTTCTCCATTTCCCTTTCTACTTCTGGGATACCAATCAGGCATGGGTCTGGCCTCTTGATATAATCATACATCCTTTGTAGATAGACTTTGTTCTTTCTTTCTGAGTGTTCTCTCTATGTTTTTTACAGATCAGGTTAATTCCATGTTCTAGTCTTCAAGTTCTGAGATTCTTTCTCCAGTTAGATTAATTCTGCTTTCCATGCTCGTCATCTTGTTATTTATTTCCTGGATGAAATTTTTTATTGCCACAATCTCTGTTACAAGTTCTTTCATTGTCTTTCCTGAGGCTTATTCACTCTTTCCATCCATTCCCTAATCCCTTTGTATTCTGGGGCCAGTAGTTAGTGACCTCCATTATTTGGGCACCAAGGTCTGACTTTTCAGGACTTTTGTCTTTGGAACACTTTGAAATTGCTTGAGGTCTTCCTTTGGTTTTTCCTCATTTGTGACAGATCTCTTGTTTTTCTCTTTAGTTCTGTTATTCAGTGTCAGTGGGAGAGGCTTTCCCTTTTGATGTTTGCTCAGTCCTTTATTCTTCTCTGACCTGGCTCTGGATTTGTTCTATTTTCAAGTAGGATGGTGGATGGGAAGCTTTGCTGTCCCTTGTAGTTTTTGAAATTCGAATAAAGTAGAGGATGGGGCACTAGGATTCAGAAACTACTTGCAAATTGCAAAGTTCACTTATTGTGGTATGTGTTCCCTGAGACCCACTCCCCACCACCATTCTATATGATGACAGAAAGCAGAAACCAATGCAAAAGCAATTGAACACACACACAGACATACACACATACCCCAAAACAAACTGGAATAACAACAAAATGAAACAAAACAAACAACAACCCCCCCAAAACTAAAAACGCACACACACATGCCTAGCACAAAGTGAATAGAGAAGAAAAACAGAAAAACCAGAGGGGGAGGGGAAAGGAATTCAGGTCGAACCCTCACACACATATTGACACACACCTTAAACTATAAGAAATGAAAATTTTTAAAAACCCAGAAGAACAAAAGAGCAAAAAAACCCAATAACAACCAAATTGAAAGATGAACACTCAATCATTGACATATACACATAAACAGAAAATGACAAATAAAAGAAGAAACAGAAAATGAAAAGTTAAAACTTATGGGGGGATGCAGATCAAACCCTCACATACACATTCATGCACAAAGGGAATATATTCTTAAAACATATGAACTAACAAATAGTGGAAAAAAATTTAAAATGTTTTTTTAAAAATTAAAAAAACCCTGCCTTCTTGTGGCAGGCTCTGTAATTGTTCCTCTAATCAAGTCTCTCCTGCAGAGCCACCTCTTTCACTCTCTCCTCAGTGTCCAAAGTAGGGAAGGAGGAGGAACAGTGGAGGTGGGTAGGACTGTAGTATTCCCCTCCCATTCTTCTCCTATTGCAACTGACGTCCAGGCTCTGCCTGCGTTTGTCCCTCTCAGTCATGGCCCAACTGTGTCGGTCTGATGTTCAGAGGATTGCTGGGGAGGAGGGGGTTTGGGTCAGCCCTGGACTCACCACTGGTCTCTTTGGAGTACTTCCTCATCCTTTTCTGGCCACACTCTTTGTCCCATGTCTGGATCAGGGTAGGGGGTGGGATGCCTGGAATCCAGCATTCCTCAGGTCCCTCTGCAGTTTGTGTTTTCAGGATATTCCCTCTGGGCCATGATCAATCCCAGAGTAGTTGGTCTGCAGTCACAGAGATGACGCCTGTTGCTCTGTGGTGAGCAAGTTGGAGTACCTTCCTGTCCCAACTACAAGATGGTGGTGGGCTGCCTCCCTTGTCCTCTTCCGTGGAACCTTGCCTTGGACTTCCTCTTACAGCCCCTTCTGCCAGCGCCATGCCAGGTGCTGAAGTGGTGAGGCAAAACCAGGGGCTGTCTGTCTCTCTCCTGCTGCAATGGTGAGAGAGAGCCTGGAGCAATCGTTTCTCCCCACTGCTTTTTCACAGAAAAATTTCTGTCCATTAAAAAAAAAAAATGGCGCTTGGTTTCTGTGACTGAAGATGAGCCAGGGATGAAGCAGAGAAGCTGCAATACCAGTCGTTGCACCAGGGGCCTGGCCACCCACTCACAAGTCCCCACTTAGACGGTCTCTCCCAGCATTTTCATCCCAGGGAGAGTTAGTTGATACAGAAAAAAGAAAAAAGGAAAAGAAAATGACGCTCAGTTTCTGCATCCCGGGAATCACTACAGTCCGAGTCCAGCAGCTATGGCACCAGCCACTGCAGCATGAGAGCCCTGGCTGCTAGCTCCCTAGCCCTCATTCAGTCAGTCATTCACATGCCCACTCACTCACCAGCATGAACACAAAATTTTCCATACACTCACCGTCTCACATGGGGACTCGCATAGTCTGACTGGCTAGCCGCTATCTTCCTGACTAACCAGAGATTCTTAATAAAAATAAACAGCAGTTCCCCTGTACATTTCATCCACTAGTCACAGCTCCCACAAAAGGTATCCAGTATCAATCCAAAGATAGTAATTTAGGGAGAGGTTAAGTATAGATTCTGAGATTTCATGCATCATCTAGATTTCCAAATTCCTTCCTGAGATTAATGTTCTAACTCTAATAAAGTAAAAGATCTGCTAACAGTATGTTAAGTAAACATATCATAACCTATATTTAATATTGGTTTGGGGGGATGAATCGTTCTACATGAAAGCGTTGTGTATACTGTCCTACAAGGATCAATTCTGTATGCTGACCCCTATTGTATCATTGATATATATTGAAGTAAAAAATAATATCAACATTCTGTGTTCCAACAATAAACATCAAAAAGAAAGGATGGATTCCCCTGTTGGCTGCTATTTCAAAGTATTCATTTCTTCAGAAAGTAAAGGGAATGATGATACCTCCTACTGGAGCTACTGAGGACTCTAAAGGGTTAACCTGAAACAAAAATAAATACTGCCACACTTCAAAAAATGAACAAACACAAAAAGTTATATAATAAGTTAGATGCTGCGTGTTTGCATTGACCTATTTCAACTTTCTCTTTAAGTCTGAACTTCAAGAGGTTCATACCAAAATAACCTAACACAAATTAAAAGTGTTTAAAGTGTGAGAATTTATGTATTTATCCAGAGTTTTAAAAGATTGCCAAAGTCACAAAATAGAATTCTATTTCAAAAGTGCTGAAGTAAAGGACTTCAAATAACTGCTTCAACCTGCTCATTTTCAATGGACTGTGAAATGCCTACATTCATTTATATATTCAGCAAACATTTTTGGAGTTTACTATGGGTTGTTATAGGGCCAGACACTAAGAAATTCATTTTCCACCTTGTTGAAAGAAAATAGGCTGCAGAATAGAATGATAGTTGGAAAAAAGAAAAGTGAAGAAACTGATGGGACAGTAATTACTGGCACATCAATTCCGAACCTTAAAAAGATCCTGTCAGCAGCTATGTCCTGTGCAAGATGATCCAATCATGGGAACATAATACACCTTTATGAGATTTCTGTTACTACTTTAATAGATGAAATGTAAGAATACTTTCTCCAGTATTTTATGTCCTGAGCTATGCTGAGATTTCTTTCTTCTAATACTAAATTTATACCACATTCACATGACACCTGTTGAACTGATTATTTTAAAATGTAAATAGATATTTACATACTTGTATTACTACATTTTATTCCAAACTCATAAAACATGCAATTTGAAGAGCATCTAAGGCCAGGCATGGTGGCTCAAGCCTGCAATCCCAGCACTTTGGGAGGCCGAGGTGAGAGGATTGCCTGAGCCCGCGGGTTCGAGACCAGCCTGGGCAACTTGGCGAGACCTTGTCTCTACAATAAATCAAAAATTAGCCAGGCATGGTAGTGCGTGCCTGTAGTTCTGGTTACTTGGAAGACTGAGGCAGAAGGATCACTGGAACCCAGCAGGTCGACACTGGGAGTGGCTGTGAGCATGTCATTGCACTCCAGCCTGGGTGACAGAGTGAGACTCCAACTCAAAAAATAAAAATAAAAAAAGAAAAGCATCTAAATGATAAAATAATTTCAACTTTATACCTGCACATAATTTTTTTCTCTTTAAGTACAGTTTCTACAACTAAAACAGGAGTGGGAGAAAAGGCTTATGGAAATCATAAGGTGATGTTGTTCTCACAGTGTTAAAAGCATAGCAGCTGTTTTAGCAGAATTTCTCACCCCTTCCACCACTTCAGATGTACAAGTGCTGGTAAAGGTTCAGACTAAGCCTCAATCCCTTTGGTGAATCAGAATTTCATGTGGCCCCAGTAACCACACAATTCTTCTCTATGGAGATATTTGAGTTTTTTAAACTACTAATATCAGAAATTCCTGGAACTTTTAAAAATGTTTTTTGTTTTTATCCACAGAGTAATGACAAAAAAAGACAATAGGAAGAATTTAAAAGAAGGCTTTGTTTATCCTTGCACTTCAAAAAGAAACCTGAAAAAACATTTCAAAGGCATCCTTGCCAGGAAGTCAGCCTCTGCCCAGAAGGCCAAGGTACCAGGGCCTCTGCATTGGTCTTGTCAAAATATACTATGCTTGTTGACAAATCCCCATGAGTTCATAGCCTAAATTATGTTCCCTACCAGGCCCCAACATGCCCAACCAGAAAAGGGAAAAGGAAGGAATGCCAATAGTGACTCTCTGGATTTGGGAGTTTCTCCTTTTTCTTCTTTTTTAAGTACCAGAATTCTTTCTTTAAAAACACTCATACCAGAAAGTTGAAAATGTAAAACAAATAAAATGAGAAAAGTCAAGGTGCTTTCAAGCAGACTGTATGAGACAGAGGGCCTACGTTGCTAATTTTGTACTTTTTTCTACCTCAACCCTGAGTCACCTCAAAAATAATCATCATCTTTATCATTGTTTTAATTTAGATCATTTGGACAGACCAGCTTTCTCATATTTTGCTAAATGTTGTAGGAGTGATGTCAGATCTAATTATAAAGTACAGGTGGTGTCCATATAGTTCTGATTCTGATTTTTAGCACAGAGTTTGACTTTCAGAATTGTCCCCTGGTGCAGTGAGTAAAAACTGCACAAGATTATAGTTATATTTTTAAATGAAAACTACATAAATATATTGAGATTAAAGTGACAAAAACATAAGCAATTAGGTATTTTCCACTATAACCTAACTTAGGGGTGATGTTAAGTGCATCGACTCTGGACTCATTAAGTTCATGAATTCTAGAATCATAATGCCTGGGCTGAAATCCAGCCTCTATGCTTATTACCTATGTGACCTTAGGCAAAATTTTTAACACTTTCAAAGACTTTCTTTCAGCATCTATATATGGATAATAATAATGGCCACCTCACAGAATAAAATTTAAATGAGTTTTTGTTTAAAGTTTAAATGAGTTTCATTTAAAGTTTAAATGCGTATTAAATGAGTAAAGTTCTTGGCATATAGTCAGTATTCAACACATGTTAGTTATGATTATGAACAGGCTATGGTATTGCACTTTGCCCTGTAGAGATGGCATTAGTAGGAGTGGTGTTCCAGCTTCAGCACGGCAAACTGTTATGGAGTTGGTTTTGATGAAAAGTAGACAATTGGCACATCAGAGGCTCCAGCAACCAAAACTCTGGCAGCTGTTAGACCCACCACTCACCACGAGGCCCTCTGGTTCCCACAGCAACAGAAGGAAGTGCTGGTGACAAGGGTGGCTTGATGAAAGGCTCCAGTAACAATGAAGAGCTACTCTACACAGCTCTGAGGTAGGCTAGAAAGTGCAAGAAAATGAGTCACTATAAATTTGGAAAACACCTCTAGGATGTTTTTGGCTGGAGCCTGATGAACAAAGCAGACTTTCCACCTTCTTAATCACTTGACAACTGCAAATGGAACACAAGCTTATCACTCAGTCGAGATGCCCAAGAGAAGACAAATTCTTGGCCTTCATGACACTTTCCCCCTCCCAGTTATCTCCCTAAAGGCAGAGATAAAAGTCAGTCACCACAACTCCCTCAGTGCTGTTCTTATTCTGAGACTGCCTGTACTTTCTCCCTTGGAGTGTGTACTCTTTTTCCTTCCCCACTCTTCTTTCCCCTTAAGGGTATCTTTTCTCCTTAATCAATTCTTTACTTTGCTCACCAATCTGGTGACTTGTTCTACAATTCTTTCTTACAGCAAATTCAAGAACCCAGACAAGAGTTGAGGTCTCTCTCTCCGTTAAAGAGAACTCCTCTTCGACAACAAATTTAATAGTGTTAGAGGGCTCTTTACTAAGGGGGATCTAGGTCTCTGAGAAAGTCAAGTATATGGCATGCTCAAAGAACAGTAGTTAGAGTGTAGTTAGGGTGATGTGAACAAGGAGAGAGGGAAGAGGTAAAGCAAGAGATGTAACACATCATGGGAAGTCTTATTGCCTATTCGATTACTTCTGATTTTTTTTTTTAATGAGATGGAAATCCATTGCAGAAATCTGAGAAGTGAAAATCATCTGCTTTGTTATAGATGCCTCAGATAAGACTCTAATCCAAGTAAGCATCCATTCAAGGCCAAATGAACTGGATATGCTTTGATTTGGTAGTCAAGCAAACCACATACATTTTTTGCAGGTATTTTATAGTAGCCAAATTAATTTTAGAAATTATCAGAAGTTCCTGGATAATTGTCAAACTTCTTTTTGATGCTGTGTTGCTATAGTTACTTAAAAAGTTACTGAGCTATGAAATATAGGCCAAGTGTAATAATCACAAAGTCTAGTTAAAATCTGAAGCAATTGGGAGTTGGTGTTTGAATCATCCGGGTCACTGAAAATGCCAATCGAAGCCGGGCTCAGTGGCTCAACCTGTAATCCCGCGCCTTTGGGAGGCTGAGGTGAGTGGATTGCCTGAGCCCGCGGGTTCGAGACGCTCCTGGGCAGCGAGACCTCATCTCCACAATAAATCAAAAAATCAGCCGGGCATGGTAGCACATGCCTGTAATTCTGGCTACTTGGAAGGCTGAGGCGGAAGGATCACCGGAGCCCAGCAGGCGAGGCTGCGGTGGCCGGGAGCGGCCACTGCACTCCAGTCTGGGTGACGGAGTGAGACTCCAACTCAAAAAAAAAGAAAAGAAAAGAAAATGCTAATCCACATTGGGATAGCTCAGATTTGATAAAATCAGAGGCAAGAAAAGCCTGGAAAGGTTAGGAAACATTCAGTGATTGTGCGTGTGTTCCTTAAATTTATAACAGAGGCAAGCCCTCTCAAAAGCAGGGAAGCTTACCCACAGTGAATATCTGCTGAGTGAATTTTATTTTAACTTTAATGTAATGTGTCAGCATTTCCTACTCACTGGGTCTAATGCCAATCTCATCCATCATCTTTGAGACTACCTGTGTCATAAACACCCCAATGAGCTGTGGTAATGTTTTCCAAGAACAGGTAATTACATGTCCTCTTACTTTCTCTACCGTAGGAATCTGTTCCAATATCTGGTCACCCCACCCAAGAGATGGCCTACAGAGTAAATGCTCAGTCGAGAATTAACAGATCTGGAATATTCACAGCACCCTTTGTGTTAAAACATCAAGGAAAACCTCTATAAAAGTCCTTAATTTAACCACAGCATTGATAACGTAGCCACATAATTTAACCACTATATCCTGATAGTAGCTCTTTACCAATAGCAACGTAAGTCAGGAAATTATAGCTATAAAAATGGAGGCTTCAAGTTTGTATGGCCTATTTGCTTTAGAGATAAAGAAATTGAAGTCTGGAGAGGCCGGGGAACTTCTACTGGGTCTCAAAGCAAGTTAATTGCAAAACAACAACTATAACTCATCCTGTACCTCTTATCTCAGAGTTTCTTCTATTTCATGATATCATTCTCCCAAGCTGTGTGAATCAGTTAAAGTTCTGTGATAGCAAGCAACAGAAACTGTCTTGGCAAAGCACAAATGGAGGTATTAATTTAAAGTTAAGGAGTAGCCATAAATTGGAAAGAAGAGTCTTAAAACAGAGAGAACCAGATGACTCCAAAAAGTCTTTGTAGCAGGAACTGCTGTCAGCCTTGCCCAGATGCTGCCATTGGCATACAAGAGCTCCAACAGCTTCCCTCCCCTAAAGACTTCAAATTGCACAAGTCTCTGATACTATCATAAGCTTCTTGGTTGTTCTTGAGTGATAAGAAAAAGGATCTGATGTAAAGAGTTTCTAGGAGTCTCCAGAATAAAAGAGAAAATACACGGATTTGCCACCCTGCCAAGACCTCACACAGTGGGGAGAATTAATTAACCTAAATGTAATTGGGGTACAGGTAGGAAGGGGTATTGGTGTTGAGCAGTCAGCAATTGGTAAATGTCTATGACAAGATGAAATACACACATGAGAGCTTGTACAACTTGAAGAGAAAACTAAATTTTAGAAATTAGAATCCAACTATAAATTTTGATGGTCAAGCACAATATTTTTCTATTAAGCTGATAAATTGTGTATCTATTGTAAAAGTAACATGAATAGTAAGGATTGATTTATTGGCTGATAATGTGTTTAATTAGAAGCGTGATTAGAACACTTAAGTCACTTAATTTTCTTAACTCTATGGCATAAAAAAGAAAAAAATATGGGTAAATTTATAGCCTCCATTAACTATTTCAACTACTTAAGAAAATGAGGTCATTGTTAATACTTCTAGCAGTAATTGCTTTGAAGATTTACTGACTAAATTAGGTAATAGATGACAATCTAGAACTGAGTATACATGGGGTTATGACTGTGGCGTTAATCTATAAAACAAGTAAAATTGATCTCAGAGATCAAATGATCTGTTTGATTAAAACATCATTAATAAAATGTTATTGTAATTTAATTAAACTCAGTGAATATTTATCAAGTCTCTATTTTTTGACAGGCACTAATACAACCTTGAATAAAGACTGTTTCTTGCCCTCAAAAAATTATACACTGTGGTGAAGACAAAAATATATACAGGAGTGCCAAAAAAATGTATACACATTTTAAGTATGACATTCACTCAAAAGATGGTGGCGATCAAACGAATGCTAGCATCACCATGCGAGAGGCAGGGCAGTCAAAGAAAATGGCAGAAGCACCATTGAGTAAACATCATACCACATATTGCTACCATAATTTAATTAAACTTCAAAAAGTAATACATAGATAACATCTCTTAAAATGTGTAGACTTTTTTTGTCACTCTCTGTATATGATAGAAATGTATTCCAGTATTTTCATGGGTAAATGGGAGAGTTCAAAATTTTATCTACAGTCCCCTTTGGGGGTTGATGATCAGTCTCCCTATTGTAGCACTTCTCAGGGTCCTGGGATTTGGGATGGTGGTTGCCACATTTGGATGGGTGTCACTCTGCTGGATGAGCACTAAGTGATGTGTTTGCTGGCTGTTAGCTGTTAGAAGGGAGAGTCTCTTCCCCAGTCCTGGTGTTTTCAAGTCTAGAGAGGCACTACTTATGTTACATTACTGACTCTCCTGCCTAGCTTCATCTGATGGGTAAATACAGTCACTTCCCTATCTGATAAAATGGAGGAGAATAAACCAGGCATGCTTGTGTCATCTCTCTTTTTACTCTTGGTTTCAAAAGTGATGATCAGAATGAGTGGTAGGAGTCACCAAACATTTCGTGGGACATCCCACACCCAACAAAGGGAGGGCCTGTCCTTCATCCAGAACTGCCTGTGGGGACAGGAAGTACATCTGGTGATCTGGCATTCTCTAAGTCCATTATTCAACATCTCCAACCCAGGATTTATCAACAAGAACAGTGATACAGTAACCCTTGTCTATCACTTCCTGGTTTTATTCTTCAGTTTGTTGAGAGCTCAGGCATCTCCCACCACCCTGGGTCCCACTTTTCTCTGCCTCCCACCAGGTTATAGTTCCTCCATTTCCATCCTTCCTCCACATTAAAAGACCCTAGCCTGAGAAGGACTGCTAAGAGATATGCAAACCACACTTGAATGGGGACTAGATCGTCTGTGGCTGTTAGCTCCATTCCCTGGTGCTAGTGCCAAGTACGCACTCTAGAGGATGGTCAGGTGTAAGCCAGTCTCTTTTTGGAGCCTGGCTCTGTCTTCATCTGTGTGAACCTTCCAGACCTAGTCCCTGTCCAAATCCCACCTATCTCTGTCTCCCACTAGACTATGTTCTCCCCATCTCCCCTTTCTCCTCCATACTCCAGCCGAGGGAATTCTGATTACAAATTAGCTCTTCTCTAATTCCTCACACCTTGTATCAAATCTATGATCTCTACATGATTTCCTGCTATTTCCAGGATGCCCAGACTTCAGAACTCAAAGGTTAAAACTCAACTCCTAAATAAATAAAATCAACTCCTTTTTTGGTTTCTGTCCACTCTATCACCCCACCCCTTCCCTGAGGCAATGAACACAAAATGCTTAGCTACTTGACTGATAAAAGCCAAATAATAAGAAAAAGTATGGAAAATAAAAGATTCATTATTCACTCGACAGGTGACCAAGCAATTACAACATGATGTCAAAAATAAGAGAAGGACTCACAGAGTTCTATGTGAATACAAATGAAGACCAGAGAATCCCATATGAGGGTTCAGTGAAGGTTTCAGGGAAAGAGCACTTCAGGTCCAGTCTTGAAACTGTCAGAATAAAACCCAACTTCTTATAAGGGGTTTCTCTCTCTCCCTCCTGCTATCCCTCTCTCCCTCCTTCTCCTGCTCTTTCTTTCAATGTATGTGTGTGTCAGTGTGTTGTCGGGATTTTAAAAATTGACTTTACTTTTGATTTTGTAGGAAAGACTACCTTGAACTCCTATCATCGAATGCATCCCCAAGTTGCTTTAATCATCAACTCATGGCCAATTTTATTTCATTGAAATACCACTTCCCAGGATCAAATTATTTTTAAGCAAATTCCAGGTTTCTTAATCATTTCACTCATAGATATTAAAATATATATTTCTAAAAGGTAAGAACTTTAAAAACATAATCTGAATACTATCATAACACATAAGAACTGGTAATTCCTTAATATCATTAAACAATCAACCAGTCAGCATTCAGAGTTCTACATTTGTACCACTTTTTAAAAGAAAAATTATACTTGGCTTCAAATCAGACTCTAAACAAGGAGGTTCACATACTGGTTTTGTTTCATATTTATTGTAAGTCTTTTTTCATTCACAGTTTTTTTCCCCCCTTTTTTCCTTGAAATTCTTTTGTCAAAGAACCAAATTATTTTTCCTACTGAGTTTCTCATATTCTGGATTTTGATGATTAAATGTCTTAGGTACCTTCTTATATATCATTTTTCCTTTTTATTTACTATAAACTGGTAGTTATATCTAGAAGCTTGACCTTACTTTGATTTTTTCAACATAACAAAAAAATACTTTTCAGGTGGTATTATAAACTTCTGGTCGGAGTTATATGATTTTCTGTTGAACTGTGATGTTAACAACCATTACAGATGGTGGCCTCAATTCTCAGTTCATTATTTTATTAGGAGTTTGTATTTGTGTTTTAGAGGTTATGATAAATCTCACAAAAAGAATTCATATCCTTCTGTGATTTTTTTTTTGAGAGGGGAACAATATTTCCCATTTCCATATATTCTCTGACACTCTGTGACTAGAGTCAACAGTATGAGGAAGGGGAGACCCCATCAACCTACCCAGGTAGTCCAAAATAAAGCTTTGTGTTGCTTATAAGTGTACCAGTAAATCTCATTTAACAACAGAATCGTAATACCCAAAACCAATGCCTAACCTGAGAATAGAGAGATTTAATGTAGGTTCCAGAGTAGTTCTACCATACAAGTTTGAAATCCGGATATCTTTTCCTTTGTGCTCACTATTCAATCACATTCCCTTCATTTCACCAAATAAGAACAAAATATTCATTCCATTTCTATCAACTTTCATTTTCTTTCTTATTTTGGCAGACTTTTCCCTCTCTAGTTGAAATTCTCCTTGTCATAATAAAGAAAACAGCTGGATTCGTTTATAGATGGTCCCGTCAAGAATTTTAAAATCATCAAACATGAAAACCAAAGACTGTACTATGAAACAAAAGAAGCATGTATATTCCTACCCAGGACATCTGCAAGCAGTTAAGGCGTTGTAATAATTCTTTTTCTTTGTGCATCAATTGCTAAGCCACCTGTTAAGTATTCAGCATGCTCACTTGACAATGCAGACTGAGAATGTACACTAAATGAAGACTTGCTCCCAAGACTAGCTCTTTTTAAAATCAGGTTTTGGCTAGATTCATTCCTTGTCTAACAAGCAGTAATGAAAAGCAACATAAACAATATTTATATCACATTTTTTCTATAGGTCCAAAAAAGGCCCTAAAAAAATTCTTATTTTCCTATATACACCTAATTGAAGGAAAAAACTCAAATGACATAACAATTATAATTTGTAATCATCCAAAAAATATTATGGTAAGGTAGTGTGGTAATTGTGAAAAAACAGATTTGCCAATCAAAAGCATAAACACCATATGAGGTGCCTGAATTTACAGCTTGGCATTAAGTTACAAACCACCCATGAATTTACAATGTGTCACACTTCAAAGAAGCCTAAATCCAAGTGCAGTCTTTAACACTTTCAAATACTTTTGAAGTAAGTTCTATGTCAGATTTTGTGTCTGTTTCTGAATATTGCTTACTTATTTTAAAATGCAAGTCATTACAGTTTTTTATTTCTGAAATGGGCATAGAAGATAGCACATGATGATCACTAACCACTTGTTTATTTATATCCTGCCTTACTCATGAAAAATTTAAGACAACTTCTAAAGATCCATTAAATGAGGTAAGTAAATTAGAAATGCGTGAGAAAAAAAGAAACAAAGAAGGATATAAAACAAAGGTAAGAAGGAAGTTAGTCCTCAAAAGGCACATCTATATACTTGCCAAGGAGAGTCCTGACCATGTGTAAAGAAATTGTTCTAGCCGGGCTCGGTAGCTCAGCCTGTAATCCTGCACCTTTGGAAGGCTGAGGTGAGTGGATTGCCTGAGCCCGCGGGTTCGAGACCCGCCTGGGCAACTTGGCGAGACCTCATCTCTACAATAAATCAAAAATCCTCGGGCATGGTAGCGCGCCTGTAATTCCGGCTACTCGGAAGGCTGAGGTGGAAGGATTGCCGGAGCCCAGCAGGTCGAGGCTGCAGTGGCCACTCCAGTCTGGGCGACAGAGTGAGACTCCAACTCAAAAAAAAAAAAGAGATTGTTCTAAGATTCAAGGACACCACTGAATAAAGTCAAGTGAGATTGACTTCATATGAACATTGCTACTCAGGCCTTCATCTGTATTTACTTTCTCCCAGACTTTCAATGGTTTTCTGACGTTAAAACTTCTATATTAAAAACAAGAAAGTTCTTAAATGCAACAAACAAGAGAAAATCATCATTTTATCTATTTCAGGTCATTGACTTCTCCAGATTTCTTTAGAAATATTTCCACTACTTCTGCAACTAATAAAATTCTAAGGAATAAAAATACCTTGTACCTTTCTAAGTCTTTTGATGAGTTTCCAAAAATTCAGGTGTGGGTCATTTAAGCTATTTATTCCCAATTTGGGCACAGAAAATTCTCTGCACTGCATTCTGACTTTGATAGTCCTGGAAAGAGTACTACCTGAGGCCTTATGTGTCCTTGGCAGCTGAAAAGTCATCCATCCATTCATTACTTATTAATAAATTCATTACGTTAACAGATATTGATTGAGAGTACTCTCTGTGTTCCAGAAATGCATTAGGCACAGTGAGGAAGGATTTAACAAGATACATTTCTGTCTTTAAGGAGGGTAGCAGGCATGGGACCTAAATTCAACTTGCTTCTCTCTTACCGACTTCCTCTGAGAACTCCCCGCTCCCCAGGTTTCCTGAAGTTTGGCATGGTCATTTGACACAGTATAGGCCAATAAGATATATTTTAAAAATCAGCTCAGGTTTCTGGAAGAGCTTTCCTGATGCAATGAGAGACATTAGAGCAGAGACTTTGGTTCTGCAGAGAATGAGCTCTGAACCAATGATTTCTTTCATCTTGACATTTTGTATATATAAAAAAAAACTGAGTCCAATTTTCTGTTACTTGCAGCCTAAAGCATTCCAAACTAAAACAATGAATTTCACAGTTTACTTGAAAAATTAGACCAGACAGTTATAATACAAGACAAAAAGAAAAAAGTGCTATTGGTTTCCAATAAATCATTTTTATCTAGGTAATAATGAAAGAAGAGATTCATGAGGGAAAAAAAGATAGAGAGTAAAAATAATGCCAATAATTTTGCTATTGTATGTATTTGCCCAAGCAAAACTTCTTTAGAAATAACTAAGGCAATTCTTGCTTGCCAAAACTCAGACAACAAAAGTGTCATCTTGTAGGACCAGGAAACATAGAAGTAGGAACATTAGGGAGAAATGTAGATTCCAGAGTAGTTCTTCCATGAAACAGAATTTTGAAATCCTTATGTCATTTCCTTTGTGCTCACTATTCAGATTCCCTTCGTTTTCCTAAATAAGAATTAAAAATTCATTATTTCTATCAATTCTTATTTTCTTCCTTATATTAGCAGACTTTTCCTCCTCTAACTGAAATTCTCCTTATCATAATAAAAACCCAGCTGGATCATTTATAGACAGTCCCATCAAGAATGTAAAAATCATTAATCATGAAAACCAAAGAATACACTATGAAATAAAAGAAGCATGTATATTCCTACCCAGGACAGAGCTGTTATTTTGGGGCAGGAGTTGTGATAGCTGCCCTATTATCCAGAATTTGAGGGAGAAGAGAATTTTTAGGAAACTTTGATACGTGTTGAATAATGTGATTGCTCCTTCCTTTGTCTTTTGGACACTTCAACAAATTCGTATCATTTTGTGGGGCTCATAGAAGTGCATGTATATTTCTACTGAATGAAATACTGTGCAAAGCAGAAACATTAGGAAAATTCAGGAGGGACAGACTATTTAAGTCTCACATGCGTTACTATATTTTTTTATCACAAGAACACAATGAAAGCCTACTATCTTTGTTTTTGTGTGTGTGTTCTTTGAGCGAGGAATTAAGGCCTAAAGGACTAAAATATTTACTTCAGCTTTTACCTTTAGAAAGTTACATAGAGGAAATTGATTAGCCTTTGCCTGCTTCCAAAATACTTTTTCCTTCTAATATGTAGCCTGGAAAAAAAATCTTTCTTTTTCTACTATACTTTGTTGCCTGGAGCTAATTGGGAAAGAGGTGGTTTAAAACAGAGCTAAGAGAAAAAAATTCCCTAGACAAGAATTTACGTGAAATTCCATAATATAAATACCAGAAGCTAAAAGGAAGCTATGTTGCTCTGTATAAATGGGAGGCAAACACATACACACACATAGAATATTTTTGTTTTGGTTTGGGTTTTTGTTAGGTGATAGGCAGCTACACTACTAACTAGCTGGGTGACCTTGGAGAATGTACTTCACATCTGTGGGTCCCTTTCCTCATCTATGAGACAAACTATGAGAATTCAATGAGATAAAACACATAAAAGACTTAGCTAAATGACTGGCATGTTGTATGTTTCAGAACTGCTAACTATTGTTATCATCATGGTTTTTCTAATTATTTCTCTTTTTCTGCCCCAATCAATGCTCACTTATAGGTATAAGTGAAGACTTCTTGTTGTGTTTCTCTTCTATTCTTTGAGACAATTTTGGTTTCTGATAGGTCACAAAAAAACAAAAAAACAAAACCAAGAGGTGACTGCAGGCAACAGAAGAAAGTAATACTAGAACAGTCTGCAACATGAATGGTCTTGGATCATCACCAAGATCAGCAGGAATTCTCTCCACGGCCAATAAATAACACTCACACCACTCTTATATGGATCATGGTTTTCGAGTTCCAAAGCACCTTGTCTTCTGTGGCTTTCGTTCCCCTTGTCATACAAGGAAGACTAAAAGTAAAACCAGAAGGTCACAAAGGAAGGAAACTCCTACTCTCTAAGAAAGATGAAATCAGATTCTTTGTTCCTTTACTTGATGTTTAAAACACACTGAGTGACCCAGTCTTTTAAAAAGCATATGGACACACCATGATTTTCTTTGGCATCCTGCTACACCTGAAACATTTTTTCCTAAAAATGTCTAAGCTGGATTTCCTAAAAATATCTGAAATTTTTGTCCCTATCAATGTCTAAGCTGGCAACAGTAATAAACTCTTTTGTTAGCAATCCAAGGAATTAATTCTTAAAAGTTTAACATAGGCCAGGCACAGTGGCTTAGGCCTGTAATCCCAGCACTTTGGGAGGCCGAGGCAGGAGGATTGCTAGGAATTTGTGATTCGCCGGGGCAACATAGAGACTTCTTCTCTACAGAAAATTAAAATATTAGCCAAGTGCAGTGGTATGCAATTGCAGTCCCTGCTACTCAGGAGACTGAGGTGGAAGGATCTCCTGAGACTAGGAGGTCAAGACTACAGTGAGCTATGATGGTGCCACTGCATTCCAGCCTGGATGACAGAGTAAGACCCTGACTGGAAAAAAAATATGTGTTAATATAGTTGTCGTTGGTGGTTTATAGACTGTTGAATAACTGGACCAAAAGTGTTCAGTACCACCAGCAACAGGAACTAAGAGGGTAAGTGGTTAAAGAAGGCAGGTATGTGGCTCACCTAAACCAGGCTGGGCCCTCATAAGATAACTTGAGCCTGAGAGAAAATTCTCAGGTGTGTGAAATAGGGGACCCAAAGGAATTCTGCAGAAGGAGGTCACAGAGAATGAAAATAGGCAGTTTGGCAGAGAGGAGACCATCCCATGATGGGAGTGGTAACAACTGCTCAGGAAAGTCACAGAGCCTTTAATCAGTCTCAGTTCTGGTCTTCCAGCTTTCTCTCTCTCTCTTGATTTCATCCTCTGAGAAACCCAACATAGTGTGAACACAGTAATTTTTTACTATAGCAGTACTTTAAATTTCAGATATAGAATTTCACAGCTGGGAAAAATTGGGGAAGGGGTGATCTGATCCAGACTAAATCAGTCAACCTTCTCTTTACTTGGATGCCACCAGCACGGTGAGAGAAAAACCAGGGGTGCCACCCTCAGGCTAGGGGACAGATGAAAAAGAACTGAGAAAATTGGCTAGAAAGAAAAGTAAGAGAAAGGGAAGGCAAAAATATAAAGCAAAGCGAAGAACAATGGAAATAAACTGCAGTGGAGAGTGGTAGCTGCAATAATTGCTGTACAACGATCTTACAGTTTGTGAGGTAAGGTCTACCCTCAGGCTAGATTGTCCCAAGTCATCCCACATGTGATAGTAAGGATATCAAAGGAAATGAGGGTCTGCCCTTTCATGAGTCCTGTATCCCCAGTGGTGCTTTCCTAATAGATAGGGAATCAAATCCTTTCAGATTATCAGCTTAAGCAAGTGGAAAATGTGCTCTTCCCATATGTCTCCACTACCTCCCTAAATAATGCCTAACAATTATTATTTGTTTAATATTTCAGTTTACAAAGCAATAAAGTTTTATGGTTAAGGATCCCAAATCAGACAGCCTGAGATCAAATCTTATCTCTTACCAGCTGTGTGACATAGGGCAAGTTCATTCCTTCATTCAGCAAATATTTATTGACCCACAATGTGTCAAGCACTAGAGACATAGCAAAGAACCAAAAAAAAAAAGTCCCTCTCTATATCATGGAGCTCATAGCTTAGTGGAGGAAAAAGACAATGAACAAATAAGTAGATATATGCATATTAGACCAAAATAGGTGCCAAGGAGACAAAATATAAAGCAAAGAGGGGAAACAGAAAGAACTGGAAATGTGGGGCTACGGCTTTAGACACAGTGACCAGGGAAGGTTTAGTAAGAAAATGATTTTTGAGAAGAGGACGCAAAGGCAGGAATCACACAGATAATTGGGGAAAGAGCATTTGAGAGAGAAAGCCACCAGTGTGATGGCCCTAAGTAAGGGAAGGGTGGTGTCCAAGGACCCATAACTCAGCAGTCCCCAACCTTTTTTGGCATCAGGGACCAGTTTTATGGAAGACAATTTTTCCACGGACGGGGGAGGTGGGAGCAATAGGATGCGCAGTCAAGCCTCACTGCTAATGTTATTTGCAGCTGCTCCCAGCACTAGCATCACCGCCTCAGCTCCACCTCAGATCATCAGGAGCATGTAACCCAGATCCCTCGCTTGCACAGTTCACATTAGGGTTCCTGCTCCTATGAGAATCAAGATGCTGCTGATCTGACAGGAGGTGAAGCTCAGGAGGTAACACAAGCGATGGGGAGGGCTGTAAATACAGATGAGGCTTCACTCACCTGTGCCACCTGGTTTCCAACAGGCCATGGACTGGTCTGTGGCCTGTGGTTTGGGGAATCCTGTAGTAATTGACTGGAGCAAGCAAGGGAGAAAATGGATAAAGAAAGGTCACCCAACTGTGAGGATCTTGTAGAACTCAGGGTGGATTTTGGTTTTTACTCTGGTTAAGACTGGAAGACTTTTAGCAGAGAAGTGATTCAACAGAATCATTTTGCCTGTTGTGTTAAGAATAGACTGAAGAGAGAGAGGAGGGAAATAGGGAAACCAGTCAGGAATCTATTGTAACAATCCAAGCAAAAGATATGATGGCTTATGTTCATTAACATCAGTGTTATATGAGGGTTTTCCTCATCTATAAAATGGGTACAGTAATACTCACTATTCTGGGTAGGCAGGGCAATGTTTAATTACTAAATGTAAAGCCCTTAGAATGGGGCCTGACATAGCAAACACTCGGATACCAGCTATTGTATGGTCTCATTTGAATCTCTCATTCAGCCCCATTTTTATGAATATAGAAACTGAAGCTTAGAAAACCTCAATGACTTGTCTAAAGTCACAATATCTTGAAAGTGGTTCATGACCCACCTGGGTAACTTGGTGAGACCTCATCTCTACAATAAATCAGAAAAAATTAGCCGGGTGTGGTAGCGTGCGCCTGTAGTTCCAGCTACTTGGAAGGCTGAGGCGGAAGGATCGCCGGAGCCCAGCAGGTCGAGGCTGCAGTGGCTGGGAGCGGCCACTTGCACTCCAGTCTGGGTGACAAAATGAGACTCCAACTCAAAAAAAAAAAAAGAAAGTGTTACAGGCAGGACTTGAACATGAGTGTTGAGCCTGTGGCCTTTGCAATGTGACATGCTGCTTCTACGTTGGGAGAGTAGCTCATTCAACCTCATTCTAGCCACTAACATTTGATCTGATTCTGTTCATCCATTTTTTTTTTTAAAGATACAGGTACAATTCAGGGTTAGGTATACACATGTTCGTTATGCAGGTACCCTTGTTGATGAGGCGTGTCCCCTTCCTTCCCTGGTAGTTTTCCTCAGCTGCCAATCCCATTCCCTTCCCCTGGCAGTTTTGCACTACTGCCAATCCCTTCCTTCTAGTATTATGATAAATGTTCAAAGGTCTGCTTATGAGTGAGAACATATGGTACTCTGTTCTTTGTTTCTGTGATAGGTCACTGAGTATGATCAACTCTAAATCCATCCAAGTTACTGCAGAGTCCCTATGTTTGTCCTTTTTCATGGCTGCATGATATTCCATTGTGTATATGTACCATATTTTTTTTTATCCAGTCCAGCTTCGATGGACAGCATGGTTGGTTCCATGTTTTTGCTATTGTGAATAGAGCTGCAGCAAACATGCGCGTGCAGGTATCTTTTTGGTAGAATGACTTGAGTTCCTTTGGGTATATTCCCAACAGTGGGATTGCTGGGTCATAATCTGTTCATCAGTTTAATCAGTCACTCAACAAGGTCCTCAGCAAACCCTGGGCCACAGAACAAGTAGGTTTGATGAACGGAAAGATGGGGAAAGGTTCAGAGCACTCCAAGTTAGAGCAAGATCACAATGAGAACTCAGAAAGGATAAACAAGACACCTTAGGAAGATGGCAAAAGTAAAATGTAAGAAGATGGCAAAATGTGTGGGCACTCAGGAGAAGCAAAAGAAGAAAAAGAGGATATTAAATCCTGACGCAGATTTTATCTTCTTCAAAATCCTGTCTAAGGTTGGCCCTGGCCTCCCTTTTACATGCTATAATTTTCTTGAATGACTTTGCTTTTGACCTTCTCCAAGTTTCTCTCTTTAGCATCAATAAAATACAGACAGCCGGTAATATTGAGAAACCATTACAGGGGCAGAAGAAATAGAAAGGGACGTATGCCTAAAATTAAGGTCAATTGAAGTACATGATCATTGTCATCTGGAGCCAATTAAGAATGCAGAGTGACTTATCCTTGGGACAAGTTATTCATTCTAATTTTTTACCAGGAAGCAAGAAACATTATTTTCCTTTCAAATCCCTCTTTTTTCAAAGGAAATATGCCTATGTTGTGGAAAAAAAAAACTTAGACTGACAAAAATATTCTTAGTATCAATGAGCCATCTTTGTGGTGTGAATTGTCACAACACAACTTTACTATTTCCACCGGCACCTACAACCCAGTGCCTTCCCCGTCGGTATGCACCCTCCTCTTCATTAGAAAGCTTAATGAATACTTATGTTCATTAACAGAGAAAACCTTGACTTAATTAGTATCCAAATTTATATGTCCTCTCTTGTAGAGATAAGCCTTCAGAAATTAATAAAAATTTCTTCTAATTTATGCAAATCACCATAATCAGATTTGTCATTAATTTTATGTGCATTAAGTTTCTATTTAGAAAATGAAGAGAGCGTGGCCAGAACACACACAAACCCACACCAGACAACAAAATCCCCATTCCTAATAAAAATGTAGGGAGTAGAGGGGCCTGCACAGAGACAAGACCTTTCATTAATTTGATAGAATATGGAGCTAACAGGCCATTTTCAAGTTATTTCATTTTTCCTCCAGTTGAAGTGAATTCGAAAGAGGCAGACACTAGGGGATTGCAAAACTGTCAGAGGATGAGCCAACTCGCAAAGCCAGCATTCGTGGGGGCAAATTCATTTTCAATGGACTAAGAAAATTAAAATAGGAACACCCCCAAAGAACCCCGACACCTAAAAAAGCATAAAAATCCTAGTAACTGATATTTAATCATCTTGTCAGAATGGATTGTTAGACAATATCTTCCAAATCTTTACCAATAAAACAGTAGTCATGGTTATTTGTTTTTGGGGGGGGGTTGTGTTTGTTTGTTTTTTATGATTTGCTTGGTAAATGTAATTAGGGGATTTGGGCTGGGAGCCCCTAACATCCTGTCCAATTTTAATTCTGGTAACACAGCAATGGCTCCCCAAAGACCTTGCCTTTTAGCAATCACATCTGCTCACCTAACTGACAATGTAGGAGGGAATTGTGGTAATTTGTTTTCCTTGGACTACATCAAAAATCTATAAAACTTTCATAACCGTATAGTGTCACGGACAGGAACTGTATAAGTCTATACCAGTTATTCTGCTAGGAATTTATAATTTCAAATAACAGATTGCCTTTTTCCATGGTACTTACAGTGTAGTAATATCTGTAAATCTGAAACACATTTCCTTATGGTACTTGTCTAAGCAGGTCTGGGAAATCACATTAATGTTATAAAGAAGTCTCAATTTGATGAAGTTAGGATGAGTAGGAAGAAGAGAAAAATGCATTTTGTTTGCTGAACCAGATGATACATATCAATCTGCGTCATTCTATGTATTATTTTCAAAGAATATCAATTATCTAAGAATTATCAGGAAAATAAAATGCTCTGGCTGGGTGTGGTGGCTCACACCTATAATACCAGCACTTTGGGAGAATGAGACAGGAAGATCATTTGAGTCCAGGAGTTCAAGACCAGCCTGGGCAACATAGCCAGACCTCGTCCCTACAAAAGATCAGAAAATTAGCCAGGTGTGGTGTCACAAACCTATAGTTCCAGCTACTCAGGAGGCTGAGGCAGGAGGATCACTTGAGCCCAGGCATTCAAGGCTGCAGTAAGTCATGATCAAGCCACTGCACTCTAGTCTGGGCCACAGAGCAATACTTCAACTAAAAAAAAAAAAAATGTTCAGCCGGGCTTGGTGGCTCAGCCTGTAATCCCACGCCTATTGGGAGGCTGAGGTGAGTGGATTGCCTGAGCCTGCAGGTTCGAGACCCGCCTGGGCAGTGAGACCTCATCTCTACAATAAATCAAAAAATCAGCCGGGCGTGGTAGCGCATGCCTGTAATTCTGGCTACTTGGAAGGCTGAGGCAAAAGGATCACCAGAGCCCAACAGGCGAGGCTGCGGTGGCCGGGAGCGGCCACTGCACTCCAGTCTGGGCGACAGAGTGAGACTCCAACTCAAAAAAAAAAAAAGAAAAGCTCTTATTTTCTTTTCCTCTTGACTAATGAGTTTGTATTAACTCAACAGGCTTTCTGCCAAGTTTAAAACATGATTAAGTTTAGTCAAATAATACAACTATTTGCACATTTAAATGTTGACTTTTTGATCTTCTATTAGTATCGTGTGTCTTATATTTTAAAAGCTAGAACAAACATAATTTAAATGGAACTTGAGTCATGTAAAGCCCATAGCTGGAAAACTTTATTTCTCCGAATTGTAATGAGGGAAACCAAGGAAGTTATTTCAACCAAGTCAAATCAGTCAGTTTTCCCCAGAGCTGTTCACTGAACAGCTCCCAGAGGTGCCACTTACATCATTCACTCTAAGAATGGCACATCTTTTTGGCTTGTGCAGAACATAGTCTGTGCAGTCCTGGGGGGCAGCTCTGATTTTTTTTCTAGTTTACGGTCAGAATGCAGGCTGCAGGAACCAATTCCAGAGTGTCCACTCCACATTCCACAAAGCACAATTTTCATTCAAAGACCACCTGTCATTATAAAGTCAAATTAGTAATTCATTCCTTCTTACCTGACATTGTATTATCTACTCTAGAGTTTCCATCTATGGATAGGAATAATGTAAGAGAGCAGTGGGGTTATCCATCAATATTTATTGAAAAACTATTAATACTATCTGCTCAGCACTCTGTTATTATAATTAATCCTCACAATAAGCCTATGCAATAAGTATTACCACCATCTCTGTGGGATGATTCAGTTAATAAGTTAGAATATGGATTTAAATCCTGATCTATTTAATCCCAAGACACGTCCTCTCTTCCCTACATAATTTTACTATGTGGTTATTATGAGAGCAGGCGCCAATAAATGGCTATGGGAAATTTCCCAAAGCATGATGGTCAACTGTCATGAAGATGATGCTTCAATGTGAAAGAGAGTTTTAAAGCATTGTCTAGGTTTCCCAGGGAAAATGGTGATGGCAGTTAATATGAAGACAAAAATGGAACACACACACCCCCACACACCCCCGGTGGACGTGTTGCAGAGGATAGACTGAACTGAATGCAGACAGCCTGATTCAGAGGATTAGAGGGTGCAAAGCTACCACAGACATTGATATGATGAGTCAGGGAGATGAGAAAATTCAGATCGAAGGCACAGGCTATTAGATGAATCTGGGAATAAGAAGAAGCAGACTAAGACTAAGGGAATCAATAGCATATGCTCTAAAATTGATAAACATCATTCTCGGTACACCAAGAAAATGAAAGAAAATAGGATTTCAAGGGGATGAGGGAACATTCTAGAAGAAAACAAGTGGGTTGAATCAGGACCTACGACCACAGCTACCCCCCAAAGAAAGGTTTGATTCCTTAATATGGATATATCATAGCTCAAGTGGGGAAAAGAGAGCAGTATTTCTTGGAGGATTATGCTGTGTGCTCACCAAATCTCTTTTGTTCCCCCTCTTGGGCTCACAGCTGAACTGCTTTCCCCAATCTCCCTGGCAGTTATGTGAGGCTGAATTTAGCCAATAATGGAATGAGAGTGAGATGACACATATCACCTCATGGATGAAATGGTTAAGATAAACCT
Organism: Carlito syrichta; assembly: GCF_000164805.1. Taxonomy (NCBI): domain Eukaryota; kingdom Metazoa; phylum Chordata; class Mammalia; order Primates; family Tarsiidae; genus Carlito; species Carlito syrichta. The sequence goes on from NW_007253391.1 coordinate 153,514, forward strand.
GTGTCTTCTCTCATCTCACTCTTCATCTGCTAACCAAATGAATAGAGTACCAGGTTCTTAGAAAGAGAGCCACAAGAGGAAAGGAGGCTAGGTTCCTACATGAGCCTATGGGAGCCAGCCCACCAGAGACACACGTTGTACCAGGGCATGAGCAAGAAACAAACTCGTCTTACATTAAGGCACAGAGCATATGGTATACCCTAACTAATATAGACTACTACAAATTATTTAGTATTAGGACCTAGAGGAAGGATGTGTAGACAGAGAAAAGAGTAATGAAGTTATCTCTAAAATCATATAATGCTTTAAAGTTGACCAAGGTCACTGATCATAGTGAGCCTCCACGTCCTCAATTCTCCTTTCACTGTGTACCAAGCACTGTTTTAGGTACTGGGGAGAGATGGAAAGCCCTTGCCCTCAAGATGCTGTTACTCAAAAAGTTCAAAAAAGGGAGTTGGCGAGAGACATTAGTCATTTAAAAAATTAATCAATTAACAAATTAATAATTTCAGATAATGAAAATGCTATGAAGAAAATAATGTTGGGTGATTTGATAAAAGGTTATAGGAGGGCTACTGCAGTTATGGTGGCCAGTGATTCTTGAGCTGAGAATCCAACAATGAAAAGGAAACCAGTCATGCAGAGATCCGGGGAAAGGGGAAAGGCAAGAACAAAAGCCCAGAGGTGAGAATAAGTTTCTTAGCTTCCCCGGGGGCTGAAAGAAACTCAGATTTGTGGAAACCTAGGGAAGGAGGCAATGGAAGAACTGAGGCTGCAGAGGTGACACCAGCAAATTCAGTAGGACCTGGGAGCCATGCTGAGGTGGCTGAGGTTTTATTTTTAAATTGTTCTTTTTTTAAAAATGGTGCTTTTCTTTTTTACAATAGACACAGCGTCTCACTATGACGCCCAGGCTGGGATGCAGTGGCCATTCACAAGGGGTGATCCCACTACAATCAGCACAGGAGTTTTGACCTGCTCAGTTTTCAATCTAGGTTAATTTGCCTCGCCTCTCCTTAGGCAACCTAAAGGTGGTCCCCCACTCCCAGCATGTCACCATATTGATGCTAAACTTGGTGCAAACACCAGAACTTGGTGTAGCATAGCTCACTATAGTTCAGAACTCTTGAGCTCAAGTAATCCTCCTGCTTCAGCCTCCCTAGTAGTTGTGACTATAGGCATGCACCACCATACCTGGCTAAAATTTATTCTAAATACAATAGAAAACAATAAGAAGGTTGTTCTTAAAAAATATTTTGGGTTTTATATTCAATGTAACAGGATTTAGTTTAACTGCATAGGATTATATGCACATCCTATAGGAAAGTGTAATTGCACTTTGAACTGGATGAATAGAGACAAAGAAGCATTCCTGATGTTAAAGAAAGAAAATCAAGATAGAAACCTTTAGAGAAACCTCCACATGTTTTAATCTTAGGTGGTGGCAGAAATTTTGAACCTGACATCTCTAGGGGATGGCATGGGTGATACTGTGTACAACAAGAAATAGACTGGTGTGGTAGCTCATGTCTGTAATCCCAGCATTTTGGGTTGCCAAGGTGGGTAGATTGATTGAGTCCAGGACTAGTCTGGGCAACATAGCAAAATCTCATCTCTACAAACATATTTTTAAAAAAAATAGTGGGCCTGGTAGCACACACCTATAGTCCCAGCTACTCAGGGTATTGAGGTGGAAGGATCTCCTGAGTCCCAGATGTCAAGGCTGCTGTGATCATCCTAATCATGCCACTGTATTCCAGGCTGGATGAGCAAGTGAGGCCCTGACACAAAAGACAGAGAGAGAGAGAAAGTAATATGCATTAGGTCTTCTTCCAGGTTCCTGGCCCCAGCTTCTAAAACCCTTGGAATTTTGAGTGATGGAGGTGGAAAGACCATCTTCATTATCCATAATAGAGCCTTTTGACCATACCTGAATTTTAGTTAATGAGGGGACTCTTGATGGTCTCCTAAATAGCTTCAAAATGGGAGCTGGTTGCCAAAGGAGCCAAAGGAGCTGGTTGGCTGTTTGTGAGTTGTACCCTTTAGAATAGCAAACTATTTTTCTGATTTCCATGAGCCACCCTTCTAGCAAATTATTGACCCTGAGGAGGGGGTTCATGGGAAACTACAATTTGTAGCCCGTCAGTCATAAGTATGGGAGACCCATGACCTAAAATTAGCAACTGAAATGGAGGCAGTCCTGTGGGACTGAGCCTTTCACGTGGGAGGTCTACACTACCTCAGGTAGCTAGGGTCAGATTGAAAGTGAATTGTAGAGCATACAGTTGGTGTCCAGAGAGTTGTAGAATTGGTTTGGTATGAGGAAACAACAACAACAGACACATATTTGGTGTCAGCAATGTGTGAGTAAAAACAGTCCAGAGCATATTGACCTCATCACAACCTTTAAAGACATTTGTCATAATTGTCAATGGCTGTATCATACCCTGTGTTATTTAAAAAACAACAACAACAACAACAACAACAAAACACTAGTCAGGTGTTGAGAAGTATGCACTAGGGGAAAATTTGTTCCCGCTTTTATCGAGGCCATCTTCAATTTGTTTCATATCATTCTTCTTTCTTTTGGAGTGTATATATTTTTAATTCGGAAACCCTGACATTTGCTGAATGGATGTTAAATAGAACATCAATATTTGAAATTGCAAATAAAGAAATATGATATTTGAGTCAAATGGACAAAATGATTAGTGCTACTGTCTCATCTGAACAGTCTGATGAATTTGAATGCCAAGGATATAAGCATCCCACCGATGGCTCTTGAGGTCAGTTGTCTGCAGGAATCCTTCCTGTGTGAGGTAAATTGTGGTTTAGAAGTGCATGTGCTGACTTAGAATTCCAAATTACTGGTACATCTGCCAAAACTAGCTATCATTTTCTTCAGTTGGAAATCAAGGTTGAGGGTCTTTGGTTCAAGGTTCTCTGCTATTTTTGTTTTTTCAAATTGTAACATAATGATTGCATTAAAACTTGACTTAACAGTTATTTCTTCTCCTGCCTAACTAAATCTATGGTGAATAATCAATTCCACCTTCATAATCTAATTTTTTTTAGCATCTATAAAGTTTCTGTCATGATGAAGTGATGGGAAGTATTTCTCTTTAATTTATGCATGTGCATATGGTGTGTGAGAGTGTATATGAGTGTGAGGTGTGGTGTGTGTACTGTAAGATTTCTTGATCTCTGAATATCTTTAAAAATTACCAGTAGCACTGGCTGCCTAATAAAACTACTTCCCAGAGGCACCAAGCCACAGTGACCTAAGACCTACTGGCAGGATGTGAGAGCCCCTTATATGCCGATGACTGCCTCTGCAGCCTTGGTAGTCTTTGCCTCAAGAGTCAAATTCAGCAACACAGATCATCTACCTACAAAACTGGAAACTTAGTTTGCTTCCACCAGAGGCTGGAGCTCCCAAGTAGAGTATAATTGAGGCAAAAAAACAACCAGAGCTGGGTCTCAGACCATCCAGAGCACCAAGAATGATAGCAGACATCTGCAGTGGGCTTCCAGATGCTAGGATTACACACACATACATGTGTGCATTTATACAATATGGTTGATGCATTTTCCATTATGATTTTACTAGCAGCTCTATCGTGGGTGACCCAGCCCACAAGAGATATCAGAACTATCCTCAGAATGTCTGTTATAAAATTTCTTTGGACTAACCAAGGTCTGAGAGATGTGTGAATCAATTGTCATCAAGAAAAGAGCACCTGGCCTACTTCACATTGATTTTCCACATTGTAGATGAACCCGTGAAAATATTTTGAAGGGCTGGTTCCCTCAGGAAACTAAAACATATGTTTTATAATCCTTCCAAAGGATTAGTGCTACTGTCCAAAGGAAGGATTATAAAAACATGAGAGTCTTCAAAGCATTCTCTAAATAAATACCTTGCAATACATTTTCCCTTTTGTCTTTTCTTAATAAAATTGAAACTTAGAAGCTTTTTTCATACTTTTTCTATATGTGCCTTTTTCTTTATTTCTCTTCAGAATTAAATGGCCTCAGAGAAGTCCATAACTGTTCAACTCAATTGCTACATCAAATGACCCTGTGTGTCAGAAAGAGGTGCAACTCTATTTAAAAAGATATCATTATACTTCCAAGGTATTTTTTTCTTAATATAATTTACATATCCTGCAGAAACATGTTTGTTGTCTATTGCGCTTTTAGAAATGTGAATAATTTGATTAATATAGAGGACTTTGAGGGAATGGGTCTGGAAGTCTTGATTATTAATTACACCAGTCCCAAAGTGAATTCTCTCTAGTGATTTATTAACCACTGCAGTTAACCCAATATGAGTTCCTGCAGAAATTGGGTAAAATTACATGGGAAATTACTATTCTGTATAAACTAGATAAATTACCCCTACTTTATATACATGCCCAAGTAAATTACACCAAGAATGCAGCAAAAAAAAAATAATGTAACTCATCATTCTTCCAACATGTGATTTTGATTTTCATATTTTAATCTAAGGAAGATAATCAGCAACAAATATTTAGAAAATTACAGTGGGTTTTCCTGTTAGGACATCTAATCATTCATTTTATTGAAAGTATGTGGTTTCTCATGTAACTTTCTAAAATATTTTTCTTAATTATCCATGAACAAGATTTTCTAGACTGAAAAATATTATTATACACAAACATTTTCATTTTTCTAATTTTTTAATGAAGAAGATGAAGTTTGATTCCATTATTTACTAACTGTAAAGAATTGGGATTTTTTTCACAGGAGATTTTTTTTTATTTGGTTTTGTTTTCTTATTTCCATGTGTGATAAAGATTCAATAAATGTTTCATCAGCTTAGACATACATAACATAAAAACATTTGGGATATATGTAATATATAAAATACATATATGCTTATACATATCAATTTACTAATTTTATTGCTTTATGGATTATTAAATGGATATGTTTAGTTGAACTTAATTATTTTCCTCATATTTTATACAGAATTAAGCTCTACCATGTAAATGTATACCTCCTTCTTTGCAATTGATTTTGAAAAACACTGTTTCTTTTTTAAAAACAATTGTATTTACTAAAGACCACATATTTAGTATATATAACTTAATGTGTTTGGACATATACATACACTCATGAAACCATCACCACAATCAAGTGATCCAACATCTAAAGAATTGTTTTAAAACATATTTAAAATGGTGTCTAAATTTTTAATAAGAAAAATTAATGATATTTTGCATGATTGGTTTCATCGTTTGTGTAAAAAAAATAAATGTTATAAAGTTTCATATCATATTAAGGAAGCACACTGCACATACTACTCACATACTACAGAATTTCATATTGAAAAAAGTCTTCTGATGACTCAGATATTGCAAAACACTACTATAAGCATGTTTTCTACAGTTCAAACACAATCAGGCTTTAATAAATAAAATAACCATAAATTTTGTTTCTCTACAAATTCATATGATGATTACAATGTATTTCACAGAGACGAAGGTAAGCTCAGGTTATTTAAAGTTATGAATAATAAGGTTCTAGAATGACAATGACCAAGGCTAGCTTGTGGCTATATTTCCTTAATCTTCTTCCCAAATTATTAGATCCTCCTAAAAGTAGAATCTTCCAGTTCAGATTTTGTGCTACTAGTTGACTATGTAGCAATCCATGTAAGCTTCCCCATGGTCCGCTTCTGCCCCGTGGTAAGATGAAGAACCATCAGTTCTACCAGCCCTACATGTACATCATTACTCATCAAATGAGAACATGAAGGCAAATCCACTTTAAAAAAAAAAATCCATACTAAAATAAAGTATATTATGAATAAATGATGGTTGAGATTGGTTGGATTAAAATAAACCTGGCGTGCAGCCTGTTTTGTATAGCCTGCAAGTTATGAATGGTTTTTAAATTTTTTAGTGTCATTTAAGAGAGATAGAAAAAAATTCACTACAGAAACTGCATGTGACTTGCCTAAAATATATACTACCTTGCTCCTTATAGAAAAAATTTCCAATACCAGATATAGAAACCACAATAGCAAGCAAAAGCAAGGTGGAATATTAAAATAAGATTACTGTTTCTTCAATTTAAATAAAGGTTAAATGTTTGTATTCATGGATATTTGAAATTTTAACTTTTAATAATTTTCTGGAGTATGCTTACATGCAATAAACTACACATATTTAAAGTATAAGATTGGTGCATTTTCCCCATGAAGCCATCGTCCCAGTCAAGATACTAAACATTTCTATCATCTCCAAAAGTTTCCTCCCGCTTCTTTGAAATCCACCCTTCCCTCCACCCCCATCCCCAGACAACTACTGACATTTCTGTCATCATAGGTTAGTTTGTGTTTTATAAAATTTTATATAAATGAAATAATAGTATGTACACTTTTTATCTGGCTTCTTTCAGTCAGCGTGACTTTGAGATTCATTTATTTGTGGCATTTATTTATAGTTGGTTCCATTTTATTGCTGAGTAGTATCCTACTGTATGGCTACACCAGAATTTGTTTTATTCATTCACCTTTTGATGAATGCCTTTCATAGGTAAATATATAGAAGCAAAAATTTATCAGAAATATGCTAACTATATTCTTAATTTTACAAGAAACTGTCAAACAGTTTTTAAAAGTGTTTGTATCACTTTACATTCCCTACAGCAATCCTTATTCCATGCTGGTAACACTTGTTATGTGTTAATTTGCATTTTCCTGACTAGTGACAAAGTCTCTCCCCTTGAATAAACTCTAATCAGGCTCTTCTGAGCCCTCTTCTCAATGAGGCCTAGTCTGTAAAACATACAGACACTCAAAACAAATGACTTTGCCCAGTTCCCACACTAAGAGACTTGAACAAGCACTAGCAGAGTTTCTAACAGCTCAATGCCATCCCCTAGGATGGCACTAGCCTCATCCTCTTCTTGATTGAGAAAGCTCAATGCTGCCAGGAGAATTTACTGCTTGTTTCAGCCAAAACCTAATGATGGGTAGCTAGGCCCCTAAACCTCCTCTTAGACTAGTTACTTTATTTTTAATTCATCTTCCTGAAACAAAAAGAGAAACAGAAACCACCTTGAAACAAACATTCCATAAGATTATTGAAGAAAAATTCCCTCATCTTATCAGTGATGCAAAAATTCACACACAAGGGATTCAGAGAACCCCTGCAAGACAACAAATGAGAAGACCAACTCCCAGACACATAATAATTCGCCTAAACAAAGTAGGCATAAAAGAA